>NC_056737.1:1041539362-1041541862 GCF_019279795.1 Protopterus annectens
TTCAACTTGTCTTTTCATCAATTTTGGAGGGATGTCCAGTTCTTTGCAATATCACTGTTGTCCCATATTTTCTCCACTTTTTGATGACTGTTTTCACTGTGTTCCATGTAATATCCAATGCTGTGGAAATTTTTTTGTACCCTTCTCCTGACATGCCATTCAACGAGATCCCCTTGATGCTTTGTAAGCTGTCTGCGAACCATGGCTTTTGCTGTAGCAGGCAACTGATTAAATGCCAGGAAAATCCAACTAGGACAGCTGAACTTTATTTGGGGATAATCAGAGGTCTCTTTAATTGATAGCAGGTATGTACCCAAAAGGACTGAATGCTGTAATTAATTTAAAAGGTGCTTCCACTACAAGTTAGTTTAAGGGTGTGCACACTTATGCAACCAGCTTATTGTACATTTTTTCTATTTTTCCCCTAACAAATTTGTTGGTTTTAATTCATGTATTTATTTATTTATTTATATTTGTTGACCGGGAGTGTCCGACTGGACGTAGGTTCATTTTCAGCGGAGGCCCGGGGAGAAAAGCTCCACAGTTAAAATAGACAGTAGTTACATTGGAATACATAGCGATTAACAATTTACATATCTATTACTTACAACATATTTACAGATGAAGAACATAGTACATCAGTAGACAACTAGAATCTTTATCTGTGAAGTACATAACAGACATTAACCAATGTTACAAGAAGTTCCTGCTGTATAATAAGTACTGGCTTATGAGCATATCAGCTTGCTATAATCAAGGCAGTTAGTGGAGTGGAAAGAAAGGTAGTGGTTGGATGGGGTGGGTGATATTAGAGTGGTAGTTGCAAGGGCATAGCCAGCATTTTATTAAGTGCGCTTTTAGTAAAGATTTGAAGTGGGTGCATGATGGTATGGAGGTAATTGTGGGTTGGAGGGAGTTCCATAATTTGACTATGGTGCAAGAGAATAGTGCTTCACCAGCAGAGTTATTGGCTTTAGTGATCTGCAAGTGATTTTTGTTGCTGGATCTTAGTGGTCTGGTGGTGCGATAGGGTTGGAGTAGATTCTGGAGGGATGGGATATTTAGTGGATGGTTTACTAGTTTGTGGTTGAGCGAGAGTTAATACCATTGAAGGAGGTGAGGGAGTTCAAGCCAGCCCAGTTCAGCAAGTGAGAGACAGTGGTGACTATGGTAGGATGCCCCTGTGGCAAATTTGGCAATTTTGTTGTAGCAGGTCTGTAGCTTGTTTAGATCGCATTGCCTTAGATTGGTATATATTGGAGAGGCATAAAGTAGGGTGGAGATAAGGTGGGAATTTGCTACTGAAATCTTTGCTGCTTTGGTGAGAAGTTGCTTATTTCTGTATAATGCTCCTATTTTTTGTTGGCATTTTTTATGGTCATGGATATGTGAATGTCAAATTTTAGTTTATTGTCTATTTCCAGTCCTAGCAATTTCGTGTTTTCAGTTGGCTATATAGTGGTGTTGTCTTTTGCTGTGATGTTAAAGTGAGAGTTGTTTTAAGTATGTTTGGTGGGTTGGAAGATGAGTAGTTTAGTTTTGTTTGGTTTGAGTATTAATTGGGCATCGGATAACCAAGTTTCAACAGAGGAAAAGGCTTCCTGTGTGACTTTTTGCAGTTTGGGTAGGGACTGGGCTGAGCAGATGATGGTCGAGTCATCTGCGTATTGTATGAGTGTGCTATGTTTGGTGGCAGAGGCTAGATTATTGGTGAAAACAGAGAAAAGTAGGGGTCCAAGGATGGATCCTTGGGGAACCCCTATGGAGACAGCTAGTTGGGGAGATTATGTAATTCTGCCATACAGCGGATTGTTGGCGGTCAGACAGGTAACTCTGAAACCAGTTGGTGACTGATTGTGAGAAGGATAGGTTATTGAGTACAGAGATAAGTTGTTTGTGTGGGACCATGTCAAATGCTTTAGATAGGTCTAGGAAAGTAGTAGAGGAGAGATGGCCATTGTTTTTATGCTGAAGGATAGTGTTAGTAAAGGACAGTAAGGCAGTGGTGGTGCTATGGTTTGGTCGGAAACCATGCTGAGTATTGGAAAGGACGTTGTTAGTAAGGAGGTAGTCTGAGACTTGAGAGTGTCTGCATCTCTCTAGTATTTTGGAAAATGGAGAGAGAGAATAGCTATGGGGTGGTAATTGGTTAGTTCTGTGAAGGGTCTGCCTTTGTGGATGGGAATTATACGTGATACTTTCACAGTTCGGGAACGTAACTTTCTGACAGAGATTGGTTAATCAAGATGGATACTGGGTAGGCCAGAGCATGAGCTGCGATTTGTAGGTATTCACTTGGGAGGTTGTCTGCTGCTAACCTGGTGGGCTTAAGTTTAGTTAAGAGTTTTTTTTATGTTGGAGGTAGGTACAGGAGAAAAAGAGAATGCAGTGGGGAGATTACTAGTTGAAGGTGTGGGTTGGAGGGGAGGGGGGTTGTGTTGTGTAGCTAGTGATAGTATGGTTTGTGTGAAGTGTGTGTTGAATGAGGTAGCAATATTTT
>NC_056737.1:1041546862-1041564362 GCF_019279795.1 Protopterus annectens
TCTTATTGGAGGTGGCATCACCAATCTTGATTTTGTGGGTCCTGTCTTTGAGCCAGCTGGCAATCCAGCGAGTTATGTATGAGTTTATTCCCACTTTGGGGTGTTTGTCAATTATACCTGAATGGAGTATTGTATCAAATGCCATAGTCCGGTCCAGGTAGGCAGTGTGCACTATTTTCCCCTCATCTATTGCCTTGGTGACCTTTTGAAAGAAGCCCACCAGATTTAGTGCACATGACCTTCCCTTGATGAAGCTAAACTGGATTGGGTTCAGTGTCTGAAGGGTACCTTTGTCTTTGTTGATCATTTCCATGGCTTTGCATATTAGACTAGTCAGACTAATAAGTCTGCAGTTTCCTGGTTTTATTGTTGATCCACCCTTGTGAAGTTGGATAACTGTTGCAATTCTCCATTTATGTAGTACAAAGCCAGTTTTGAGGCTGCAGTTGAATAGTAACTGAAGTGGTCCTGATAGGTCATGTTTTAAGGTGTTTAGGAGGCATCCGAGAATATTGTCAGGACCCAGTGAAATTGTGTTTGGCCAGCACTGCCAAGATCTGCTCCATGTTAATAGTTGGGGTGGTCCGGCTAGTATTTCATAGGTAGATGTGGAGGGTGAAGTTTGAGCTGAATTTGTCAGCCAGAAAATTTGCTATGCCATTCTGCTCAGTAAAGGTGGCACCTTTGACCACCAGTTCAGCATACTGTTTTGTGCTGCCTTTGAGGTTTTAGATATAGCTGTAGAAGACCTTGTGCTTGTCTTTAGCCTGTGAGGAAATCTTGGCCCTGTGATTGGCATTATTTGACTTAAGTAGTCCTCTTAGTTTCCTGCTTAGTTTAATTAGAGGCATTCTGGAAGTTGCTCTTCCTGATTTTAGCCTTGACATTTTTCCTTTTGTTATGTACCTTGTTACGGCTAAGATTCAACCAGTATGGTGTGTGTTAGTTTTTTTTCCACATTCTTTAAGTAGGTACAGCAGCCACTATACAGCCAATTACATGGTTGTTCAGCGTCTCTCTGAGCAATTCCACACAGGTTGCTATGAACTTGGTGTTGAATTTTGACAAACCATCACTTGATAGAATGTGGTTTGCTTTGGAATAATTCCTGTTACAGGGTTTGTTGGGGCTACCAAGTTGATTGTTATTGCAAAGGAGCCTGCTTTGTTGTCTGCACTTTCCCTTATTGGTAAATACTCGATCCAGTATGTTTGAACCTGTAGTGGGTGTGCGCACTATCTGGTCAAGGTATTTGTGTTTATAAAGTCCAGGAATCATGGCGCCTGCGAGCATGTTTCCCTTTCTTTAGAGGAATAGTTAGTCTTCCATGAATAGGTTATTTGGTTTAAATGGTGAGTATCTCCAGTAGGTTTAGGTATGACCTATGGGATTCTAGGGACATTGAGGATGACCTATAGCTTGCTAAGATATGGTATGGCACTTTGACTACTTTGATTTACACCTGGATAAATTCCTGGGCCTCATCCTGTTTAACAAATGCAGAGCTGTGCTTCTTGCTAATATAGGTTGAGACTCCTGCACCTTTTGTCCTTGTTTGGGCAGCTGATGGTCTAAATATGTGGAAGGCACTGAACCCTTGCACTACTTGAGTACTTTCTGCGGATTTAAAAAATTGTGTTGATAACAGCAGAGATATCTGTATTCTCCAGCAAGAAGGGAACTTGTAGGGTGTGGAGTTTCTTGTTTAGGCTGCTAGCATTAAGCAGTAGCACTTTTAGGTTTCTTTGGGTTTTATTTGCCATGTCGGTAGCGTTGTCAATATGGCATTGCCTAAAAAAGCCTGTAATGGGGTGAATAAAGTTTTAGCCAGTATTTGGAAGCCTAGGGGCGACCGGTACAGACTATCCTTTGTAAAGCAGTTTATTCAGTCATCTTTTGTTTGTACTGTGGCATCATACTTGGGTGAAGGTAGAATGCTGCTCAGTGGAAGGCATATGCCTGCCTGAGACATATTCAAAGAGCTCAACAGTCTCTCACTCCGGATCGAGTTCACTTGACCTAAAACTCATTTGACTGACACCCATTTGACCTAAATTTCGTTTGACTGACAACTCATTTGACTGATTCCCATTTCACCGACAAATTACAATGCTGAATTTCAACATAATAAATTTTAAAACCATAGACAAGCACACTTAGAACACCGATAACTAACCCTTTCCAGAACTTAAAAACTACTTACCCTCTTAACAGAAACAGGACAATGTACAACCAAACTAGGTGGGGGGGCTTCACCCCTCACACCCCCAGTGTGGGTTGCTGTGCCCCCCCATACCCCCCCCCCCCAATTATATATACTAACTCCAGGATCGCAATACAGTGGGGAAAAAAGGCATATACCTTTAACTTGCTTTACAGTACTCTACACGCTGCCACTACTGCTGGGAACACACAAAACATTTGCCAAATTACTTTAGATGCTTCCCATAAAAATGTAAACAGACAAACCCACATTTACACACACCACAGTACTACTTTCTATATGACTATTGGAATTCTAACAGTCAGCACTGTAGGTTGCAGTAATTCTTTTTATCACAAGCAAGTCACAGGTGAAGGAAACCCATAAAAAGTCTATGTATTACGTGTTGGTGAAATGGAAGTCGGTCAAATGATATTTAGGTCAAATGGGTGTCTGTCAAATGAGTTTTAGGTCAAGTGAAGTAGACCCCTCTCTCCATATAGTCCAGGGAAGTACATCTCGTGTTAATGTCCACATGGACTATGATAGTAGTAATTTGAGTGATTGCAAATTAGCAGATCCTGGCTTCAGGTAAGCAGCTAACTTATCTTCTCCTTGTTCAGTCTGGTCAGTGGGGCATCTGTATTTCATACAGTGGGCTCCACTTTGACAAGAGTTTTTGGTAATGTGTTGTTTTGCTTTATGGGCTTTGTTCTTGGGGCTCCACTGAGTGTAGGCATATGTGTGGTGTTTGGTGTTGTTTTTGGTGAGTGCTTTACAGTTTGCTTAGGATTGGCATTGCCATTTATAGGCTTAGGTGATATTTGAGATTCAAGTGGTTTGCTTTTTAGTGCCTCAGCATGGGTTGGTCTGTGTGTGTAGAGGGCGCTGTGTGTGGTGGATGTAGCATGTGTTCTTGACAACCTTGTTTCTATGCAAGATTTTTGCCTCCAGTGAAATTGTGTATGTGCATCTCTGGCATACAGTGCTTGTTTCTTTAAGGATTAAATGGTTGGCTGTGAACATGAGACTATTGGTGAATCATCTCGGGATGCCCGTATCTACCAAACTGGCTACGGAAACCTTTGGAAATTGCATATTCATATTGTCTCGCCTGGTAATGGGGGGTATTAAAGGTCGTGGACTGGGTTATACAGAGGTCTCTTTGGGTTGTCTTTTGGGTTTGGCACTAGGCTAGATTGTGCCAAGACTTGATAGTAGTGCTGTTTAATATGCTAGAGATGATTTGTGTTAAGGGAAGTTTACTCAAGTGCAATACTGGTTTGCTGGATTGGGACTTAGTATTATGAATATATGGAAATAGTGAGTGGGAAAATACTTGAAAAGGTTAGACAAGTAACAATAGCAATGGAAGAGAAGAGTGAGGAACTTTGGATGACAGGTTACAATAACAGGCAGAAGCCAGAGACACACAGCCTTTTAAAACCACAACAAGAGAAGAGGGGCAGAGTTGGGGAAAAAACAAACTGGTGCGCTCTAATCCTTTGCTTAGACTTTCAGAAACTTTTAGCTTAATATCTGAATGGGGGATGGGGCAGACTGAAAGAACAGGGAAAAAGCAGTAACAAGGTAAACCAAAAGGCACTGGAATGCAGCTTTAAGCAGGTATATGTACAGGTATAAAAAGTACCCAGAGCAAATCCTGGAGCTGACTTCACAGTGCTGCCACTACTGGAATCATACCACAGACTAAGGCAACCCAGACCATGCTGAAATTTACCAGTAATGATGTAATAAATGACAAAATGTGGTAATTCTACTTTTGCAAATAGAAGTGCAGTGTAACATACTGTATAAACCATGCTAAAATCTTGCAGCAATAAAGAAGTTCCCAGAACAAGCAAAAGAATGCAGACAGGTAAAGTTTTTTTTTAACTAAACCATTGACACAAATGCTTAGAAGCATTACATACAGGTCATCATAAGTGCAACTTGAAATATTTAAGCAGAATTTAAATAATTTTTTTCTTCTCTTTTAATGAAAAGCTTGTGTCTCACACCTCTCAGAATCTTGAACTAAAGACCTTGGGTGGATGTATCTGTATGCTTGATATAACAGACTCACTGGAGAGGGATCCAATCAAAAAATCTAGTACTGAAGTTAGAATGGTTAGAATTTCAGAAATGTTTAACTTAATGTCTGAGTAGGGGTGGGGTAGACTCATAAACAGGGGGATAACTGTATCAGGATTGACAGAAAGGCACAGTGATGCAACTTTAAGCAGGTATATACAGCTATAAGAAGTACTGAAGCACAGATTTTGGAACAGAATTCACAAGACTGCCACAGCTGCAATCATGCCACAGACTAAGGCACCAGATTATGTAGAAATGTACCAGTAATGCTGAATAAATGACTGAATGAGATTATTCTTCTTTTAGAATTAGAATTACAGCTTAATGTACAGTATAAACAATGCTGAAATCTTGCAGTAATTCCACCGTCTTCACATTCTTCTTCAACTATTTGCATTTTGTTGTCCTAACTGTACTGTCAAGCAGTCTACCCAAGTATAGTCATGGTGTGCTTTGAGTTATTATACTATTATACATTTGTGGTATGTTTCCATTTAATTTGTTGTCAGTTTGGCCTGAGTTTGGGCTAAAAAGTGTCCTCAGATTCAATCCACCAACCCTTAACAAACATCAAATAAATTAATGCATTCTGAGCTTTTAAAAATGAGACACTGGGGAATATATGAAGTCAAATGACAAAAGGCTGAAAGGAATAGAAGAAGCGTTCAAATGATCAGATAAATCTGCTAAGGTAGAATTGAAGGAAAGACTGGCCAAATATGAGACTTCACTTTAAGAACTGTTTAAAAAAAAATCATAGAGTGAGATAACTGAGCAGACAAAGACAGCCTGAGATTTTCTGCTGTACCAGAGAAACTTAAAGGAATAGATTGCATTCATTTTATGAAAGAACAAATAAGCAACTGGACTGGTATCCCACAGCAAGATTTGTTTGAGAGGGCACATAATGTGTATGCTCCCAGTCTGGCCATGAGAAAGCAGCCAATACCTATATTAATAAAGATGCTGTTATCCAGCAGAAAGACCTGCTTCTTACAAATCCATAGAAGAAAGGCAATGTAGTAAAAAATAGGACACCATGAAGAAGAGAATCAGCTTTATTCTTGCAGTCAGGGAATGTCAAGAAACAGGTATGTGATTCAAGTTGTTATATCCAGCTGTCTTCCATATACTTTTTAACTGGAGGATCAAAGACATTTTTGAATGTAGAAAAGGCTAACGAGGAAATAAAATTTTAGCCATCAAAAAGTGAGCCAGCAAGCAAAAAGGCGACTCTGTTGATCATCTTTCTGACAGTATAGCCCAAAGAGAGAGCTGGCCAGTGAATCCTTTTCTACTTTTCCAAAGGAATATGTTTGAATGACAGAAAAAAGACCAAGAACTAAGACTTGAATTTCCAAGATGGCTGCATATTGAGCAACAGCTTTATTTTAGCTCTCCCAGTGTGAAAACAGAAACTCAGCGGAGAAAGCCCATGGACTTGTATTGTATTTCTGGGTAAATTTCAATAACTGGTATGTAAGTGCAGTGCCTGGATGCCAAGAAAAAAGCAATACAAAGGACCTGAAAGAAAATTAGCTACAAATGGTGAAGAAAAACACTGACTGGGAAGAGTGTTGCAGCTGTTCAACAAAAAGCAGTGCAAGCTTCTGACATGACTTCCAGTAACCTAGAGGAAAGTATAAGACAACTGCGCACAGACCTGTTTTAAGTGAACGAAACACTGATGGAGTATATCAACTCAAATAACAAAAGGCTGGAAAAATGGTAGAATCTTTAAACAGATATTGAGGTGAGCTGATACAATTGCAAAAAACAGAGGGTGAAATGAAGAAAAGGCAGGCTAAATATGAGACTGTTCAAGAAGGGATGTTTCAAAAAATAATACAGGACAGAGTACATAGGGAAAACCTGAGGTTTTCTGCTGTACCAGAGAAGCTAGAAGGAACAGACTGTATTAATTTTATGAAAGCACAAATAAGCTACTGGACTGGTATTCCACAGCAGGAGTTGTTAATTGATTGGGCACATTGTATATGCTCCAAACCTGGCTTAAAAGTAAAGATGCAATCTTACCAGCAGAAGGAGTTGATTCTGGCAAAACTGTTAGGAGGATAAAGTACTAAAATTGGAAAACAACAGAGTGTTTGTAGAGAATGATTACTCACTGTACACCAGACAGAAGAGGAGTAAATGTATTCTAGTCAGGGAATGTCGAGAAGCAGATGTGAGATTCAAACTGCTGTACCCAGCTATCTTCAAAATATTCTTTCCTGCAGGGACAAAATAATTTTTGATGCACCGCATGCTAAGGAGGGAATAAGAAGTTTGTCGAACAAAAAGTGAGCTATGAAACCGAAGGAGATTCTGCTTCTTGTTCTTCTGGTAATAAAGACAACAGAGAGACTGTGCCAAGGAAACCTTTTCCAGTGTTTCAAAAAGCCAGTCACAAGAGCTGACTACAAGAATTGAGAATACTTTGGAAATGAAGCAGAGACCGGGTTTGGGCAATGGAGATGAACATGAATAAAACCAGTAACTTGGAAACTGACAAGTGGATTACAGAGTATCAGAAAATCTGGAAATATTGGAATTTTTTGACATTGTTAAACTTGGGGACTCTAAAGCATATGCCCTACTTCATGACATTAATGTTCAGTAAAATACCTAGGAGAGGGGAAGAGGAGGGAAAAAGTGGACTGTAAGGAAACAAATTTTTTTCATAAAAATATTGTTGCAATGCACAATTTTCTTTGCATGCTATAAAGTAAAGTTTTCTCATTTACAGTATTTTTAAGTGTAATTGGAATGCTAATGTAAACAGGTGCTCTTTTTTTTCTTTCTCCCTTCTCTCTTTCTCCTTGTTCAGTTTTAAGAAATGTAGGTTCTGCAATGTGAAAAAAAAACAAAAAAAAAAAGAAAAGTCTGGTCAGAAGAGCATGACAAAAGAAAAATTTATGTACTTTTTCTTATTCTTGCATAGGGGAATGACTGGATTAACGCCCCTTAGCTTGATCTAGTAACAAGCTTTAAGAGAGAGCAAGTAAATGAAACAGAAGATTGAGTATTATAAAGCTTTTTTTCCTAGCAAATAAATGTATGCTTATTGGAAACTTTGTATCTGGTACTCATGTCTCCATGGAGACAATCTGATAAGAGACATGGCTAGGAGATCATGTTCTCTGAAAGCATTCAAGAGTTTTCCCAGTGTGGAGAGCTACAGGATGAGACAAAACCAGACAGCACTTAATAGAAGCACAGGCTGTACCACGTGTCTTAGAATGGATAACCTTTCTGCTGGGTTAACCCACATCTGTGAGTGTGGCTGTCAGTTTAGGACATCCGTTCCTATTAGGATGGTAAATCTTCAATATTTGAAGATGTACATAGTTTTGTGTGTTAATATTAAGTTAATAGGTTTTAGGAGGATTTTCTTTTTGTTTGAGGGCTTTCAGTAAAAGAAAAAGTTTTGTAAGGTGTGACATAGGGTCAAATGGATATGACAAGAAACAACTGTATCTGTAATTGGCAGATCAGTCTGCCTGATATTGTATGCATATAAAAAAACTGGAACATAAAAAAGCTGTTACACATAAAAGGTGGAAATAACTTTTTAACACAATGATGCTTTTTGTAATGTCTTTAAATGTCAATGGTCTCACAGATAAATACAAAAAGAAAGAGTAGAGAACTATATTAAAAATGTGGAGTACAAATAGCTATGCTACAGGAGACGCACTTGGAAAGAAATGAAGATGTGAATTTGATAAAGGTTTTCAAGATGGTTATTCAGAGGAATACCTGGGACAAAGGAAAAGAAGAGTACTTAAATGTATTGCAAGAGGAGCTCCAATAATGATAGAAGAGGATAAAAAAGATAATGAAAGATTTGTAGTACTAAAGGGCTACTGGCAAGGGAGGAAGATTACACTGGCATGTGTTTATATTCCACCTAAAACTGCTATAACGGAGCTTAAGAAAATTTTGGAAGAAATTATAAAGTTTCAGCAAGGAATGTTAATTATAGGTGGGAACTGGAATTTGATTTGCAGCAGTGAAGATGTGCCTGGGGCCCCAGAAGGGAAAATTTTACAAAGGAAGCTAGATTTTTAAAGACGTTTATGAAAATATTTGGCACAAAAGATGTGACTTCAGTACTAGGAGCTTGGAATGAATTTACATATTATTCCCCCAGATACAAAAACTGGTCTAGGCTAGGCAGAATTTACATTTCACAGGAACATGTGCATTTAATTGAAAGTCTTGATACCCACCCAATAACTTTCAGGTCATGCATTAATGATCATTACCCTGTGCTTTTATTTTAGTTAAATAAAAATGAGATAGTGGTGCTTTCCCACCTGTCTATTAAAAAGAGAGGAGTTTAAGGAATGAGTAGTGGAAATTATTCAGGAGCTATTAGAGGAGATAGAAGTTTCTTCTGAAAATATAGCGAGGGAATGGGATAAAATTAAAGTGGAGTTACAAATAGTGTGGAAATGAGAGAGAGAGAGATATGGTTAAGAAATACCAAGAATTATTTAGCGGGGCTGACAGATATTAAAGTACTGCAAAATAGGGAGAATCTCGCAGAACAAGAAGAGCAACTACAGAATGCTAAACAGAAAATAAGGGATTACCTTGATAATATGCATGAGTTTAGAAAGATTGCTGTTAAGCCACTGTTTCTTTATAATAACTCTAGAGAACAAAAATGTTTACCACAACGACTCAGGAAACAGTAGAAAGGACTGTTGCCAGGCTTAGGGAGCCTACAACAAGGAAGATAACAAGAGATCCTGTAGAGGTATTAGAAATATTTTGGAAATTCTATGAACATCTGTATAAAGCAGATAAATATGAAAATCAAAGGATACCAATGGAAATGTTTGTAGAATTAAATATGCCAAGGTTATAGGTAGATGAGACTCAATTACTAACAGTTGTGATAGGAGGATATAAGATAAAAATAGTAATGTGTAACCAATCCACAGGAAAGTCCCCAGGAATAGATAGTATTCCTGTGGAAGTTTGGAAGCTAGGATGGAAAATGGTAAAGACCTGGAAGGTTTTGTTTAACAGCATTTTAAGAGAAGTACCTGCATCCTGGAAAGAAGTGGTGGTAGCCGTAATACCTAAAGAGGGTAAAGACACATCAGATCCAGCTTCATACAGGCCCATTTCAAAACAAAACTATGATTATAATAGTGTTTTTTCTGTAATGGCTGAAAGAATGCCAAAAGTGATGTGAAAATCGATAGATATGGACCAGTGTGGTTTTCTGGAGGCAAGGCAGACATTTGACAGCATTAACAGAACATTGATGATCCAAGGGGAAGCAGAATGTAAGAAAATACCACTGTTGGTGGGTCTTGATGCATAGAAAGCATTTGACAGAGTAAGCTGGGACTTTGAGCCACACAATGGAAGCATTTGCATTCTCCTGATAAGATTATAAGGTTGATTAGGAGAATATATGAGGGATCGGAGGTGAAAATTATATTGGCTGAGTTCCTCTCTGATAATTTCTGTTTGAGCAGAGGTGCCCCCCCCCCCCTTTGTTATTAATATTATATTTGGAACTATTGGCAAAGAAAATAAGGGACTCAGAAATTGAAGGATGTAATTGGAATGGTAGTCAAGAAAAGATGTCTCTATTTGCAGATGATATTATTTTATACCTGATAAAACCAGAAAAGGACATTTTGGTGTTGTGGAACAATTTGAGACAGTTTCATGTCTTTTCTGGATAGAAAATTAATGAAGATAAAACAAAGGCAATAGCTGAAAATGATGTACCCACACAAACTGGTTCAGCAATATCCATATGTATGGAGACATGATAAAAATGAAGTACTTAGGAGTATGGATTAAAATTGATTCCAGTGTGGCAGCTAAGTATACGTTTGAAGAGACTAAACAAAAGACAGTACTAAAACTGAAACATTGGGAGCTCTTTTGTGTGAACATGGATAGTAAGATGCACGCAGTTAAAATGCTTTTAGTCCCTTTAGTATTATGCACAGGTCAGGCATATTTTTATTAACCAAAGAAGTTGTGGACAGCAATTAATAAAGAGCTGAAGGATTTTATCTGGGAGGGGAAGACAGCAAGAGTCAAGTGGGATGAGCTGATTCTTCCAGTAGAACAAGGCAGATTGGGATTACCCGATTTGAAGTGTTTTTTCAGAGCTACAGAGTTAAAGCTCCTATACATAGCACAAGCAGAAACCTATAATTCAAAGTGGAAAGGGATGATGATGAAACAGGGGGCAAGCTCAAGAAACATGGAGAGACTGGGTTTTTGAATGCAGATCTTTAAGGAAAAAACAAACATGCAGAATATTATATTCGTAAAGTATCGGAAAGTATACTAAGAACTAAGGCAACATAGGAATGGAGAAAGGAGAATCTGCCATTAGGGATGACTGCAATTAGGGATACACACAATAGGCAAGAGGGGGCTGGAATTTGTTGGAGGACACTGGCAAAGGAACCAAGGTATTGGGAGGTAATAAATGGGAATATGCCAATAATTTATTTGGACTGCATGTTGGGTATTGCCTTCACTATCAAGGATCAATATAAGAGTATAGGCAAAGAGAAAGAAAGAAATATGGGGTATTCTAAATGAAAGACCAGCACTGGTAGAGTTTTTAGTGGAATCTAGAACAGAAGTTGTTAAAAAAAGAATAATTAGTAGAGCATATAAAGTATTGTATGATAACTATAACAATCAACCAGAGAAGGTTAGACAGGATTGAGAAGAGAGATTGGATAAGCCATTCACAAATTAACAATGAGTAATATATATATATATATATAATATGTAGACAGAGAGAGTTGCATCTCCCAAACATGCAAAAAAATCTAGAAGATTTAGGATTTTTCCCTGGAAATGTTTACTTATATATTTTTATACTCCAGTTAGACTCCAGAGAAGTTTTCCTCATGTAGACAGCAAATGTTAGAGGCGTGATGGGGAAGAAAGAGGTAATTGTGAATTTATTTTTTGGGAGCGTAATGCGTTAACAGACTTTAAAGATTCCCTGCATACTAGAGATAAGAAGTAAGTAAACTAGTGTATCTAGGGAAATGATTTTCTGAGCTGTGATACAGAATCAGAATTGCGTAGACCATAGGTAAGGCCTTAATGAGTCCAGTGGTGGCTGCCAAAAAAGGAATTACTAGAAAATGGAAATCAAAGTCTAAACCAACTGTACTAGAAGTACTGAATATAGTAACAGAGATAAACAACTGGTATTGGGATATTTAGAAAAGAGTAGGGGCAAATTACATAGAAAACTGGAAATTGTGGGAACAATACATATGGGGAGGAATGAAGTTTAAAAGAAGGCATGGTTTAAATGAATTATGTAATGTTTGACAGTGACTGGGTAGATTATAAGTGATGTATAATGTTTGCAACTAAAATTGTCAGTATGGTTTCCGATGTATAATGTGTGCAACCAATAATATGTCAATATGGTTTGTTTTCATTTATATAAATGTATGATTGCCTATGTCATAAGTGGCAATTTAATAAAGATGTTTCTCGATTAAAAAAAAAAAACTAAACTAAAGACTCAGGAGTAGCTTGCACCAGAGACTCATGTTAGGGGAAGATGATGAAGATGAAACACACCAATAATGTGAAATTAAACTGGAAGAGTGGAAAGACAATAAATTGGAAGAACTGTAATGTATCATTTCCATTGGGTGCAGTGTAAAGATGAGTACTCTCTCTCTTTAAGTAAAAGTGCCCGAAAAAGACAGTTTGAATGTGTTAAAAGAGATGGAAGGTTTGTAAAGCATGATCTCCTTTTTCTCATTAATGTTTATAGAATATTGAAAGGATTGAAGGAGTGATTACAAGTAAAACATTGTTCTTATTTGTGTAATAAACTTTTTGATGTAAATTGCATGTTGTATTGAAAAATAGTTCTACATGTTATGCTGAAGCATTTTTAAATGTGAGTTTAGGGGGGTTTTAGTGATTGCTGTTTGTGCTAGTGATATTGAAGTAAGAAAGCACTTTTTCTTAAATGTAATTGTCCTGGCTTCACACTGTAACAATACAAGAAAAGCTGGAGAAAAAGCTAGTTATTGTTGTGATGTTGGGCTACTGGGGCTGTGTAAAATGCATTGATCATATTATATATGTGTGTGTTAAAATATGCTTTTTTGCACTAGTCACAGTCTAGCTCAATGTTTTTTAGTTTAAGCCTCATACAAGAGAATTTTTAAGCAGGCCAGAAAAATAAGAGGAAAGATGACAATTTATATTTCTCTCAAGCATTTGCAAAGTATTAGCTGTTTGTTGCCCATAAGCACATGCTTTTTAGTTGAAAACAAGTAGCAGTACAGTAAAACAAGTGCAAGAAATTAGTCATGAGAAGTCTGAACAGTGTGATATGAATGAAGTACCATGACCATTGTGTTCTGAATTACCTCTAATTGGGTCGCCTCTTGGATTTCCAAAGACAGTAATGTTTTTTTTTTTCATTGTTTTCATTAGCAGACACCATCATTTGAAGATGAGTCTAGAGGTGCAAGCAAAATAATTAGGAACAGTGCATTCTGAGTAACATTCATGGAACATACTTGTCATTTAGAAGTGAACTGGCAAGCAGTTCAGTGAAAATAAATTAAGTTTGAAACTGTGGGAAGTGAATAGGTTGGCAAGCAGTTGCCTCCCCAGTAACATTAGTTCTTAAATCCTTTAAAGTAACAGTGCACAATTTATTTTATTTAAGGGTAGCTAGTTCACTTTTTTTAAGGCTAAAAGCCAAAATGTCTGCACTTGTACCAGGATTAAACCCAAGTTTAGAATGTATTGACATGGAATGTAAATGGCCTTGCAGGTAGAGACAAAAATCAGAGTTGGTTATATTAAGAAGTGTAATGCAGAAGTAACAGTGTTGCAGGGGGTACATGGATAAAAGTGAGCATGTGAATGACAGAGTGTATTTCAGGGTAGATATATCACAGAATGTCAGATACAATGGACAAGTGGTGTAAAATGCTTATTGTAAGAGTGTTCCAAAAAACTACAGAATAGGAAAAAATAAAATAATAGCAGATTTTTGTTGTAGCAGAGGGTTATTGTCAGGGGAAGATTACACTAGAATGCATTTATATTTCACCTAAAGCTACTGTTATGGAGCTTAAGATGACTTTAGGAGAAATATGTTTTCAGCTAGTATTATCTATGGGTAGGGAGAATGGCAATTAAGAACAAAACCAAATATCAATGAGCTTCCTGAAATTAAGATCTTTTAATTGAAAAAATGTTTTACCTATAAGGCTGCATATTGATTTTCTCTTTTAGGATGTTTTATCATTGCACATGTACAGTTTTATATCTACATAGTTATTTTTTATTTATTTTTTTTTTAATTTTAAACTTTATTGCAGCCGTGTGCCTTTTCCACCTTGTATTTTGTATGCTAAGTTGAATTGCTCTTGAGGCAATTAATTTAACCAATTAACATTGAATTAAGGGAGGTGGAGTTTCAAGAGCTATAAAATCGTTTACTGTGTTTGTGCACATCACTCTGATGAAGTTCCTTATTATAGGGACAAAAGCCCTCAGTTTTCTTTTACTGTTTTTAATAAATGTGTGGGGTTATAGTTCGTGACTGGAATTGGTCTTTTTACTGCCTAGATTGGATACCACAGTATTATAGTTGCTTATATTTATTTATTTTATTTTTATTTTATTTTACATTTGTTAACTGAGATAGTCCAACTGGACACAGGTCCATTTTCAGTGGAGGCCCGGTGAGAGAAGTTCCACATGTGGATAGTTACATAAGAGTTAAACAGTAGCAGTTTTATATAGTCACATATAGATAACAGTACAGAATTATAGGATTATATGCATACTTGGAATACATACATACTTAAACTTAACATTGTAGTTTTCTTGTTCGAACTTACACATTTTTAGTGGTACAAGGCTGAAAAAGATAGCATGTCATTCAGTAGTACAATACATATGAGAATGAGACTAAGTCTGAAACATTGACTATTTTACAGATAGCCAGGTAGTGAAGAGAGTGGTAAGCTGGTTAGTCAGGGTTGGTACAGGTGCACAGCCAGTGACTCTCTAGGAATTTTTTGAGAGATGTTTTAAACTGGTTAATAGTCTGGTTTGCTTTAAGTTCGGCAGGGAGCCAATTCCAGATTGTTCCAACAAAGTTGCAAAACAATGAGTCACCTGCTGAGTTTTTAGATGTAACAGTCTGCGTCAGTATTTTGTCAGAAGACCGGAGAGTGTTTAGGTTACTGTAAGGGCTAATTATATTTTTGAGTATGGGTGTGCTTTCGGGCTGATGGAGGACTTTGTGGGCTATTATTAATTGATTATACTGGATTTGAGAGGGAAACTCTAGCCAGCCTAGAGATCGTAGGTTAATACAGTAGTGGGTTCTGTACGCTGAGCCTGTGACAAATCTGGCTATGGTGTTGTAGCAGCTATTGAGTTTACTGAGGTCAGATTTACTCAGGTTTGTATAGACTGGGAATGCATATAGAAGGGTTGAAAGTAAATGTGTTCGGGCAATAGCTGTCCTAGCAGTTGGGGTTAGAAATGCCTTAATTCTATATAGAGATCCTAGCTTTTTGTTGACTGTTTTAATGGTTTTGTCGATGTGAGCATCAAACTTAAGGTTATTGTCAACAATTACACCTAATAATTTTGTATTACTTTCTGGGGAAATTATTGTGCTATTAGATGTTATGGTAAATGATGGGTGTGTAGCTTTCCATATGGGGGTGAAGTGTAGCAGTTTTGTTTTATTTGAATTCAATAGAAGGCGCTTGTCAGTGAGCCAGTTTCTACTACATTGAAAGTATTTTGGGTTAAGGTCTGCAGGTCTAATGGGGAGGTGGCAGAACAGATTAGGGTAGAGTCATCTGCATATTGAATGCAGGTTACTTTGGGATGACTGTATGAAGATCATTAATGAAGATGGAAAATAGGAGAGGTCGTAGTATAGACCCTTGAGGAGCTCCAAGGGTGACTGGCAGTAGGGAAGAAAGGCTGTCCTTCCGTAGCACAGCTTGTTGTCTGCCACTTGGGTAGGACTGAAACCAGCGTATTGCTAGGCTATCTATGGCAAGAGGTTTTAGTGTTTGAATCAGTAGCTGAATGAGTAGCTGGTGGTTTACCATATCAAATGCCTTAGATAGGTCAAGAAAGACAGCAGAGGAGGACATATTATTATTACGGATTTGATTTATTGTTTGAGAAAAGGATAGAAGGGCTGTGGTGGTACTATGGTGGGGTCTAAATCCATGCTGGGAGGGAGCTAGGAGATTGTGCAAGTTGAGGTAATGAAGGAGTTGCTTGTGGATACATGTTTCCATAATTTTAGCCAGAGAGGACAGAATGGCGATGGGCCGGTAATTTGATAGATCAGTGGAGTTACCCCCTTTATGGAGAGGAATTACATAGGAAATTTTCCAGATGAAGGGGATATATGCTTCAGAGATGGTTCTGTTAATTAATACTGAGATGGGATACGCTATTGCATTTGCAGCTTTTTGAAGACATTCAGCCGGGGCTAGGTCTACTGAAATGGTGGTGGGTTTCAGTTTCTTGATTAAGGATCGGATAAATGCTGTTGGTACAGGTTGAAGGTTAAAGGATGGGTGAGTATTGGGTATGGGGTTAATAGGGTCTAGGTTGTTGGGGCCTAGTTGGTTGGCAAGGGATTGTGTAGTTTCCGTAAATAAGGTGTTGGCAACATTTTCTGGAGGGTTTTGGAGGATAGAAGGAGGGGTAGGGTAGTAGTATTACCTGGAATCGGATGGAGAAGATTGTTTAAGCTGGAACAAAATTTTTGTGGTTGATTTTGATGTTTATGTTGCAGGTTACAGTAATAGTCTTTTTTGTCTAACATTGTAGACTTCTTAGTATCATTCCTTAGCTGTTTATATAGTTGATCCTTAGGGTTTTTATTGGTTTTCCAAGATGACCAGGCTTTATTTCTATTCACGATTTTTTGTCTAGTTTCTTTGGACAGCCACTGTGCTACTTTTTTCTTTGTTCTGATGGTCTGGGTGGGTGCATGAGTGTTAAGGATTATAAGAAATGTGGAGTTAAAGTGTGATACTGCCTCTAGTGAGAGTAGTTTTAGTCTATTCCAGTTACATGTTTGAAGTTCTAATTGGAATTTGGTTTGATTAAAGCTCTTACTGTTCCTGATAGTTCTGAAGCTAGGTATTTGAGGGATATCATTTTTTTGTCTGAGTATATATGTTAGGAGGTGATCACTTATTTCCTCAGGTTGGGTGCCTGCCTTATACATTTGGGGAGGGTTATTAATGAGAATCCAATCTAGTATGTTTTCTTTGTTATTGGGCTTACTAGTTCTGGGGTGGAGGTTATGACTTGGGAGAAACCATATAGAGTTATGTGGGTAGTAGGGAAGTCTGAGGAGCAGGTGTTCCAGTCTATATTAGTCACCTAAAACAATAGTTTCTTGTGGAGAGTTTATGGACAGCCACTGTAGGATGTCTTCAAGGATATTGGTGTTGCTGCCAGGGGGATATAAATGGCAGCCGATGTTTATAGATTTATGCTGGTTAATTTGTAGTTTTGTAAAGAGTATTTCAGCTTTATCAGCTTGAGGAACTTGTGGAGAGTTGGAAATAGTTACATTAATTGAAGATTTATATAAGACAGCTACCTCGCCTCCCTTCTTTGAGGTACAGTCCAGTTGTATTATATTGTAACCTGGAGGAGTAACTTCATTGTCAGTGGTGGATGGCTTAAGCCAGGTTTCTGTAAGACATAGTATATCTGGGGAGTGTACTGCTAAGAGGGCATGCAGGTAGTGGATTTTATTATTTAGGCTTCTGATGTTTAGGTGGCAGATGAGAGAGGTAAAGGAGCTGTTTAGGTTTTGCAGGCTAGAGGGTATATTATATATTGGGTTGGATGCTTCTGATGGGGTTGGTCCTGGGTTGGGGTGGATGTCCCCATCCATTGTGAGGTTAATTTGAGAATAGATTATTAGTTTTTGAAGTTTGAATAATAGTTTGTAGTAGTGTTTAGTACTAGGGTTAACATAACTGACTCAAATGAGCTGTTGAGTTATTGTAATATGGAAGTTGGAAGGGAGGGGGAGTAGTGGCTGATTAAAGTTATGTGAAAGTGCATGAGTATTGGTCTGTGATCTGTGGTAGTGGGAGCCTGGAAGGGAGAGATGTCCATAAGCTGTGATAAAAT
>NC_056737.1:1041569362-1041671862 GCF_019279795.1 Protopterus annectens
CTTTGCTTTCAGGAAAACCAACATATTTAGTTAAAAAGAGTCTAACCAAGTTTAAGCCTTCTGTATGTGGTATATTCATATACAATGCTTCTATGTCCAGAGTCACCAAGAAACAGACAGGTTACACTTGTTCAAGAATAACTCATTTAAGAACCCCAGTGAGTCTTTCAAATTAAAATTTTGTGGATTGTACAATGGGATTGAGAACTAAGTCAACATATTCAGACATGTTTCAGTTTTAGTTTATTTTACTTGAGACAATATGCCGAAATGGAGGGTTCAAAGAATCCTTATGAATTTTTGGGATACCAAACAGCTTGCCTAATCTGGGAGACGGGACTGACATAAAAACTATTCATCCAGTGTCAGTAAGTTATGTTCAAACTGTCAATGTAGTTTATCAGTATTGGCAAATTGCTTTCTAACAAAATTTGGCATCAACTAGTCTATAAAACTCATCAAGTAGCACAGACTCTATTTTGGAAACGTAAACACTGCTCCATAAGCACAGTTCCCGTTCCCTTGTCAGCCTTCATTATGCATATTTGTTTTATCTTGGGTTAATTGTGCAAGAGCTTGTAGTTCAAATTAGTAAGATTGTACCATTTACAAGTGTTCTGTGTAATACATAAATGCCTGAGATCACGCTCGCAAATTTTCATAAAGATTTGTAGTGTATTATGTAAGCTCGGGTTAAAGCAACTTTTCTTTTTTAATAGGGCTACTGTATGAACATCCGGAGCAGAATCTATAGGCTCTTCATCTTCATTTGCATTTTCAAACTTTATTTTTAAGTTGAGTTCCCTAACTTACAGATGCAAGTCTAATAAAAGATTCAGGAGATAAGCCCTCTGAGCCAGAATGAAGGTGAAGCCTTTATTTAAAACTTGTAAATGTGTTGGAGACAGTACTCTGTCGGTTAAATTAAAAACAGCGCAGTTCATCCTAGTTTGTCATTAATAGTTGTACCTTCTGTCTGCGCGAGTGGTTCCTGGTAGTTATCTGTCTCTCGCACCTCTGGAAGGTGTTTGTCTCCTGAATGAAGTGTCTAAAAGGCCTGAGGGTAAAAGGTTGCTGTGCATTCATTTGATCTAGCACAGGACCAGCTATAGTCACCTCGTCACTGGGGGGAGGGTCTGACAGAGGGACTGAAACTGAAATTCTTTACTGGAGTAAAGAAATTGTCAGTGCAGGAGCCTGCATTTGAACAGATGTGTGAATATGTTGTTGTACCAACCTCCTTTCATTTCCAGCTGAATAAGCACCTTGATTTCTGTACTGTAGTAGGTCTTTAGTCCACAGAAAGAAGCAAAAATTGGACAAAGTGGCTACATGCCGTTGAATTCTCTGCGATATACCATCAAAAAAAGTGTTGAAAATGTGGGAGGTCAGGGTGTTGAATGATGTCATTATGACGATCTTTTCTCTCATTTTAAGACTGTCAGTCTTTCCTGATTATTCTTGTGTATGATTTTTAAAGCCTGTAAATCTGCTTCATTATAAACATTGACAAGTTCATGATATAGCGCCAAGTCCCTGGTGGTGCAGTTTGGGAATTTAAAACACCTCAGTCCTTGCGAAACAATTTATGGTGAATACAGGTATCTAGGAATAGCACATCATATTCTATGTTTTTAAAGGTAGTAAGCAGTCTTTCAAGCTTGAAGATTTTAGTTTTGCAGTTCTCTGTAAAATTAAAATGCTGTTATGTCAGCTGAAGCATGTTGAGTCTCACTTGAGCAAAGGTATAACATTGTAATCCAAATTAAGGAAATCCAGTAACCCATTTGTATTGCACCACTGTTGTTATTCTGATGGGGTGTGACAATTCATTTTCTGACCTCCAGTTAATTGACTGTTGTATAAATTGTTGCATCGGAGGAGCAGATCCTGCACTTTGTTAGTGGTATCTACTAAGGATTAGACAAGGCTGATAGTCTGGTGGTGTTGTATGCATTGTCAGTTCAAAAATAACTTGGCTACTGGAGCCTTGTTCAATCCCGTCAATATCTTCCATCGCCAAATTGGACAAGAAAACAAAAATAATAAACTGAGGAAAATAATAAGAAGAAAACTTGTGTCAAAAAACCACTTCTGTGGCAGTCTGGAAGAACTACACGAGAGTCTGAACTCGTATTGAGCGCTTTCGTTCTTTATTGTTCGAAGAACTTCTACAGAATGAAAAAGAATTGTGAACATAATGTGTATAGTGTCAAACTAGTTCAATATTAAAAGTCAGACCAATAATTTTAAAGTGTTTGAAAGGCCACAATACAACAGCCAATAATTTTTAAGCATTCATTGAATTTGAAAAACAACCATACAGTAACCTATAACATGAAAGACCGGGGGGGGTGATTAAGAAAACTAGCGCAAGGCACACGTAATGTTAATATTTTCATTCAGACCCGGTGCCACTTCTGCGTTAAGTAGCAACTGCCATTTGAGTTCTTTAAACTCTAGATATGAATCACAATCTCCAAAAAACTCTTCAACCTGCATAATGGTGAAGTCATTTCTGCGTTCAGTGACTTGCATTCATCTGCTTTTCATTATTAGCATGGAATATAAATGGCCTTGCAATTATAGATATAAAGCAGTGAATATTTTATATTGTTCAGAAATGAACATTTGAATTTGACAAAGAGAGGATTTCTATGCAGACAATGAACAGAGTATAAAGGACAGAAAAAAAAGATGAGTAATATTGTTTGGGACTCCAGTAGTGATGTAAGAGGGGTAAAAAAGATGAAAACAAAATTAGGATTTGTGTTAGTAATGAGTTATTGACATGGCAGAAGTATTACACTAGCATGTATTTGTATTCCACCTAAAACTACTATCTTGGAACTTAGGGGAATGTTGGGACAAATAATAAGCTTTCAGCATGCAATTTTATTTATGTGTAGGGACTGAAACCTGATTTGTAATGGAGAGAATGTATCTGAAGAGGACCTAAAAAAAGTAAAATATAACAAAAGAGGGTAGATTTCTAAAAAAGTACACGAGAATATTTAGTATGTAAGATGTGAATTTAGTAGCAGGAACTTAGAATTTCCACATTATTCCCCAAAATAAAATAAATGGGCTAGCTTGGGTAGCGATTATATTTCACAGAGGCATGTGTGTTTAGTGGAAAGTTTTGAGACCCATCCAGTAATTTTAAAAGATCACACTCCAGTAAAGATACTGGATAATGAATAAAAATTATACACAGACGCTTTCCTGCTTACCTGTTAAAAGGAGAGGTACATAAGGAATGTGTAGTAGACAAGATTAAAAAGTTATTAGGAAAGATAAAAATACTCCAGAAAGGGATGAGCTAATCAGTAGGATAAAGTGAAGTTTGAAAACACAGTAGAAAGAAGTAACAGGAATTATTTAGAGCAGCTGACAAAGGTTAAAGTATTACAGTAGAAGGGGGACTTGCATAAAAAAGAGCAGCTCCAGAGTGCTAGTGGGAAAATAAAGGAGTGTTTGGATAGTGTCCATGAATTTAGAAGGGCTGTTAAGCAACTATTTTGGTAACTCCAGAATGTAAAAAAAAAAAAATCACAATGACTTGGGCAGTAAAAAGAATTGTAGCCAACTAAAGGAGCTTGTGACAAGAAACATAACTAGAGATAAGAGATCCTATAAAAGTGTATTTTAGAAATGTCATGAACTTTTGTATAAAGTAGCGAAATGGGAAAACCAAGAAAAAACACAAATGGAAGTATTTATGGATATTTATGGAAGACTTAGTTATGCCAAGGTTATAGGAAGATGAGGCTGAATGGTTAATAGAGAAGATAGGAAGAGTTGAAATCAAAACAATGATGTGTAATTAGTCAGCAGAGAGGTTTCTAGGAACGTATGGCATTCATGTGGAACTGTAGAAGTTAAGCAGGAGAATGAGAAAGATCTGTAAGGTTTTAACAATATTTAACAATATTTCAAAAGGGGTGAGGGACTGCAGTTATCTTGGAAGAAAGCTGTGGTGACTGTACTACTGCAAGAGTGTAAAGACCCTTCAGGTCTGAATTCATATAGACCCATTTTGATTTTAAACCATGATTGTAAAGAGTTATATTAGCTAAGATAATGGCAGTGCTCAATATGGTTTTGTGGATGGGAGACAAAACATTTGACGGCATCAGTAGAATAATTATAATCCAGAGGGAAGTGGAAATTAAGAATACATTACTGTTATCAATAAGTATTGATTAATGAGCAAGAATTCAAGTAGGAAGTTTCCTCTTTGAAAAGAAGTATTTTTTGAACAGAGGAACAAGACGGAGAGGTCTTCTTTCCCTTCTGTTTAACTACTTTTTAGTTAGAAACATTAACAAAATAAGAAAT
Organism: Protopterus annectens; assembly: GCF_019279795.1. Lineage (NCBI taxonomy): Eukaryota > Metazoa > Chordata > Ceratodontiformes > Protopteridae > Protopterus > Protopterus annectens. The sequence continues at coordinate 1,041,573,704 of NC_056737.1, forward strand.
TCACAAATTCAAGGGCATAATTTATTAGCAGGTGATATTTTGTACTTGATAAATCCAGAAAATGACACTACTATGTTGTGGAACATTTTAAAACTATTTCACATATTTTTGGGATGTAAAATGTAGATAAAAACACTATGTATGGATCCACACCTGAATTGGATCATCAATACCCATACATATGGGTATGTGATAAAATTAAGTATTAAGGTGTATGGATTAAAAAGGATTCTGTTATGGCAGCTAAATGTATGTGGGAATAAACTATAAACATAAGAAAATTATACTTTATGTGGTAGTGGAAGAGTGCAAGAGTTAAATGGGATTAGTTTATTCTCACCTTAGAACAAGGTGTAGTAGGGTTACTTAATTTGAAAGATATTTGATTTAAATGGTAGTTTAAAGTTGCACAGTTAATGATCATATGTGTAACCCAAGCAAAAAATTTATAAATGAACGTGAGAGAGGATGCTGATAAAATGAGAGGGAGTATAAGAGATAGAGAGAGACTTAAGATTTTTGGATGGAAGTCCTTAAGGAGAGTATTATGCACAAAGTAGCAGAAAGTAATCTAAGAAGTAAACCAGTTCAAGAATAGAAAAAGTAGATTTTGCTTCCCATTAGGGGTACAGAAAATAGGCGGAGGCTGATGTTTACTAGTAAAAACTAGCAACAGAACCAGTGTATTGAGAGCAAGTAACTTGGGAGGGAAAGATAATAGAGTAGGTTGAGGCTAAGCAGGAGTTTGGACTGCAGGTTAGAGATTACCATCCCTGTCCGAGATTGTTAACAGAGTGTAGGCAAAGTGAATTAGGCAGGGGAGTGCAAGGTGAATGGTCAGTGTGGTAGAGTTTTTTTATACTTTGTTGAACAGGTTAGTCTTACTAGACCAATAGTCTCTTTTTCAGGGGAGATCCAAGGTAGTATTCATACTCACTACAGGAAATTTGATCAGTGTACCAGCTAACTAGGGCTAAAATATGGGGGAAAATAGATGTAGTTATGATACAACGGTAGGGTTTGATAAAAGAAGGAAATATGCCTTCTGTGGAGAATGTAAAGATTAGCATTCAGGAAGATTATTTATCTGGTGAATTCTGTATTAATGGAAAATAGCAAATGTTTATATGATCATATAAAAATATGAAAAGGAAATTGTGCACTTGATGGGTTTTTCATATGGGGTTCACGATTAAGCCTAGTGAAAAGAGGTGTGTTTTATATGAGTAAAGATGGCTAATCCAGTTGCTTATTCTGCTTCATTAAACTTGTACAGAGCATTAAGTGGGTAAAGGAGGAGAATGACAAACTAATAGTGAGCATGTTTAAATATATGTACAGAACGTTCTAGGAGATAAGAATAAGAAAAAGAGAAACAGAATATGTAAATGAAATTAAAACGTATCAAGAAAAATACTAACAGAAAAATAAAAATTGGTGAGAGAGAAGGATATGGCATAATAATATGACGAAACAATATTATGTAAATCCATGGGAATTTTTACGAGAAGTGGTTAAACCCATTAAAGTCAAGAAAAAGTGGTCTACCAAGATAGTAGAATGTCAGGATGTCCCATGGAGACTGTTAATAAATTAGTTACCAGTAAAGAGGAATATGCCTTATAAAAAAGTTGAGCAAGTGTTTGTTTTGTGGGGAGGGGGAGACGACCAAGCGTAGTGAAACTCTTGAAAACGTTTTGTGAAGAAAATTGTTTGAGAGTATTAATGACATAAACAATAGGTATGACTGTGATTATGGATATTATAAAAACAAGAAAATGTGGGAAGGGTAGGTAATTTATGTACTATGGGTGCTTGAAGTGAACGATTAAACATAATTTTGTTTAATGGAAAATGGATTTTGGCAGATATATTGTGAAAAATTTAGATTGTGGTTGTGAAAGAAGGAATGGAGGTCAGTTATGGAAGAATGACAATGTAAGAAAAAAGTAAAACAAATAGAAATGTGCATATATGTACCTATAAGTACATACATTTTGTAAACGTGTTTGTTTTATTTTGTGCAAAATAAAAGGACCCCATCCTTTTTGACAAGTGCCGAGGGATCTTGTATGTCCACCTGAGCCATGTCTGACAAGGACGAGACACTCAGGAGTGCAGTCATTCCCCTTACACTGCACTGAATGTCAGTATTGGGAAATTATTCTAACTAACTGGTGTGTGAGTAGAACCCACAGCTTTCTGATCTTCTAACCAAAGATGATGTTACCTGTTGAGCTTTTTTCAGTTGAGTCCAAAACAGAGGATGCTTTTAAAGAACTGTTAATTACAAGGGTATAAAATATTGCATGGTGACTAAAGATCAATCAGAGGATGTTAGAAAAGACTGAAAAAAGAAAATATAAACGCAACGTATGAAAGAATAATTGGAAGACATCTGTAGGGATTCAAAGTATACAGAAAAGTCCACAAGGTATAGAATTTTTGTATGGAATTGTGTTCACAGGTATTTGTGTATTGCAAGTAAACTTCAGAGGAGTTCACCTTAAGTCAGTAGCAAATGTTGAAAATGTGATTTGAATGAAAAGAGAATTTGGAATATGGAATGCAGTAAGTTAGCAGATCTTTAAAAATGTTCTACCGAGTACTTTGACAGAAATGCTGGAACAAGTAGTACTAAGGAAATTAGTCTTTTGAGCTGGGTTTCGCAGGCTCTAAATTGCCGCCTTCTTTCGGCTTTTCCCGGTTAGGGGTCGCCGCAGCGGATCACCTGTTTCCATTTCTTCCTGTCCTCTGCATCTTGCTCTGTCACAGCAACCACCTGCATGTCCTCTCTAACCACATCCATAAACCTTATCTTAGGCCTTTCTTTTCCTTTTTCCTGGCAGCTTCATCCTTAGCATCCTTTTCCCAATATACCCAGCAACCCTCCTTGGCACATGTTCAAACCAACGCAATCTCGCCTCTCTGGCTTTGTCTCCAAACTGTCCAACCTGGGATGACCCTCTAATATACTTATTCCTAATCCTGTGTACCCTCGTCACACCCAGTGCAAATCTTAACATCTTTAACTCTGCCAGATCCAACTCTGACTCCTGCCTTTTTGTTAATGCCACTGTCTCCAACCCATATAACATAGCTGGTCTCACTACCCTTTTGTAGACCTTCCCTTTCACTCTTACTGGTACTCATCTGTCACAAATCACTCCTGGCACTCTTCTCCACCCACTTCACCCTGCCTGTACTCTCTTCTTCACCTCTCTTCCACACTCACCATTACTCTGAACTGTTGATCCCAAGTATTCCTTGCAACTCCCACTCTAATATCACCCACCCCATCCAACCACTACCTTTCTTTCCACCCCACTAACTACCTTAATTATAGCAAGCTCAGATGCTCATAAGCCTACTACTTGTTATACAGCAGGAACTTCTTATTGTAACATTTGTTAATGTCTGTTATGTACTTCGCAGATAAAGATTCTAGTTGTCTACTGATGTACTATGTTCTTCATCTGTAAATATGTTTGTAATTAATTGCTGTGTTAATCAAATTGTTAATCGCTATGTAATCCAATGTAACTACTGTCTGTTTATTTTAACTGTGGAGCTTTTCTCCCCGGGCCTCCGCTGAAAATGGACCTATGTCCAGTCGGACTCTCCCAGTCAACAAATGTAAATAAATAAATAAATAAAATTTAAACTCATCCACCTTTGCCAACTCTACTCCCTGCATCCTCACTATTCCTCTATCTTCCCTTTCATTCAAACACATATATTCCATCTTAGTCCAGCTGACCTTTATTCCTCTCCTCTCTAGAGCATATCTCCACCTCTCCAGGGTCTCCTCAACCTGTTTCCTACTCTCACTACATATCACAATGTCATCTGCAAACATCATAGTCCATGGGGACTCCTGTCTGATCTCGTCTGTCAACCTGTCCATCACCAGTGCGAATAAGAAAGGGCTCAAAGCTGATCCTTGATGTAATCCCACCTCCACCTTAAATGCATCTGCACTCCCACTGAAGATCTCACTGGTGTCACACTACCCTTGTACTCCCACTGCAGATCTCACCGGTGTCACACTACCCTTGTACTCCCACTGCAGATCTCACCGGTGTCACACTACCCTTGTACATATCCTGTACCACTCTTACATACTTCTCTGCCACTCCAGACGTCCTCATACAATACCACAACTCCTCTCTAGGTGCCCTGTCATATGCTTTCTCTAAGTTCACAAAGACACAATGCAACTCCTTCTGACCTTCTCTGTACTTCTCCGTCAACACTCTCAGAGCAAATATCGCATCTGTAGTGCTCTTTCCTGGCATGAAACCATACTGCTGATCACTAATCATCACCTCCCTTCGTAACCTAGCTTCCGCTACTCTTTCCCATCATTTCATGCTGTGACTGATCCGTTTTATCCCACTGTAGTTACTACAGCTCTGCACATCACCCTTATTCTTAAAATTGGTAACAAAACACTTTTTCTCCACTCCTCAGGCATCCTCTCACTTTCCAAGATTTCATTAAACAATCTGGTTAAAAATTCCACTGCCATTTCTCCTAAACATCTCCAAGCTTCCACACGTATGTCATCTGGACCAACAGCCTTTCCATTCTTCATCCTCTTCATAGCTATACTTACTTCCGCCCTGCTAATCCATTGCACTTCCTGATTCATTATCCCCACATCATCCAGCCTTCTCTCTCTTTCATTCTCTTCATTCATCAGCCCCTCAAAGTACTCTTTCCATCTGCTCAACACACTCTCCTCGCTTGTGAATATGTTTCCCTCATTATCCTTTATCACCCTTACCTGCTGCACATATTTCCTAGCTCGGTCCCTCTGTCTAGCCAATCGTTACAGGTCCTTTTCTCCCTCCTTAGTGTACAACCTGTCATACAACTCACTATGCACCTTATCCTTCGCCATTGCCACCTCTCTCTTTATCATGCACCTCATCTCCTTATACTCCTGTCTACTTTCTTCATCTCTCTGACAATCCCACTTCTTCTTCACCAACCTCTTTCTCCGTATACTCTCCTGTACTTCCTCTAAATTTCCTGTCGGAGTGAATTAAAATTAAAAAGAAAATGTATGTATACTGCACAATGATAGAAACTGTTACTATGGTTTATTTTCTTTTTTATCTATTAATTAATATATGTGCATCTTAAAATGTGATAATAAAATTTAAAAATGCAATAGCCAAGGGCCAGTAAATTTGTTATACAGTTTGTAAAACTGAAGGATTTTTGGGGGGGTGGAGGGATAAAGTGCATCTTGACTGTTGATATACAGATTGTATAAACTGTTCACACTTTGGGCAGTTTTGATTTTAAGCTTGCATCCCAGCTTAAATACTAAACTTTTAAAATAACTAAATGAAGTACTTCCAGGGCTTGTAAATAGTTTTGATACATTTTGCAGGTGACTGAAACACCCAGGAAAAGCAGGAGATTATCTAGAAAGTTTCCTCTCTTCTCCAGTAATACAAGAAGGGCAAGTCTCATTACTTATTTTTATAAACATTTTTATATAATATGAGAGGCCTGCCCAGATGGAGTGCCTTCGACACTATACTTGCATTCTAATTCATCTGCTGGTAATGTTTCAAAAGTCCATCTGTCTCCGGTTACTGACCTAATCAGACCTGATCCTTGCCTTTGTTGAGATCCTCTTGGTTCTATCACTCTGAAAAGGAGAATCTTTTTAAGCTTTCACCTCTTTGGCACATGTAATAGTAAAATATTCAATCACATCCTCTGCATCTGCAGAGTGGTCTTTTATTTGAGGTTCTTTGTCACTGAATATTTCAAGGTATTTGATGTTGACAGTGCAACAGAAGGCCCTGTGCACTCCCCCAAGACTAAAGAAATCAGGCCAAAGTTCACTTCATCTGTCCTTCCCAGACCTGATTGTACTAATACTCAAGTTCATGCCCAACTCTGTTTCACTGCTGTTGTGACAAGCACCCTACCTCTACACTGATCAAACGGTAGTTCCTATAACTTAATCGTTGTAATGAAAGTTTGGGATGGACTCTATGGCCACATGGCTACCTGTTCAAGAAATCTCTGACATTTAAGAAGCATTTGGTCCAGCACTACTCTGTATTCTATGCCCCGGACTTCAACATCATACTTTAATTAAGATGAATTTTCCCAAAGCCAAATTTTGCATGTCTCTTAATTCCTGCGCTTAACATACACTTTGTCTTTAATACATTTTTAACCTGTTGCATGTCTTTTCTTGTTCCTGAATGCTTGCGGTAGATCAATGCAATTTGTTCTCCAACTGTAAACATAGGTTAGTATTAAAATATGATCTATAGAACCATACTGTGTCAGTTTGAATGTGATTATCCTTCTTTCCTCTCTCAGCTCACTCATTTTTCTTTGAAGCTTCAGTGTGCAGGAGTGTGCTGCCCTCCACTGGGTGCATAACATGACATCATACACACCACTATGAAAGCTTACTTAATCCTTGAGTGCACCATTTCTTTTCTACTGTTCGCACAGTTCAGATTGCAGTCCTGATGTTCATTTTGGAAAAGTTCCCATGTTTGACACCTGAAATTAATTAAGCTATTGAAATGCTGTTGTGACCTCCAGATCACAAGCTAAGACCCGAGCCAGCATTGTCTTATCTACTGGGGACTGGACCATTCATAAAACAACACCTTTAGTAGAGGCTTCCCTCAAGACAGAGAGGAGCCCTTGGCCTACTTCACATTTTGAAAAGTGGTGATGTTTGAGATGCACAGCACAGGGATTTTTAGGCTAGACCCTCATACAATTCCAAAACTTATGCTGGATTACAGTCAAAAGGTGTGTGTTGCACCCAACCTTTAACTACCACAGGCTCAAGTTTGTACCTGACATGAATGATGAGGAGCCATGAGAAAAGCACTTACCGGCTGTCAACTTTTGGGGAGAGGGATGAATCCTGGTGTGTAAGCATTGCTCATTCCCCAGTCATAACCATAACCAAACGTAACCATTTTTATTCTTGGGTACCAGACTGTCAACTGCTTCCCATCAGACCCAAGGAATCTTCTAACTGCTGCAGCAAGAAGCAATAGCAGAACGTTAGGAAGGTTCACCAGGTTCTCATGCACCTGGGCTCTTTTTCAGGCCATCAGCATCAGGCAGCAGTTGGATATCTAGTGTGACCTGCCCTCATGGTTGTGGGAGGGGCACACAACACAGCCTGATGCTAGTGCCAGTCGCACTGCAGGCCTTCCCCATCCCTACACTGCCTTCAGCTGGAATGCCCGTATATGCCAGTGCCTTATTGTTCCACATCAGTCGTACATCCAGTGGTCATCTATAAGCATGCCAGAGCTGGAGCATAGTGATGATAGCATTCTCCCAAGTGATATTGCCATGTCATCTTGGAAAATGGATAGACAAAAAAGTGATATTGCCATGAGGCTGTCATCTTGGAAAATGGATAGACAAAGTGCCCACCTCCCACAGAGAGAAGAGTTTTCATCCTAGTCAGAGCATCAGATCTGATGAACTTGGAACAACATTGAAAGTGTTAATCTCTTGTTGTAACTTAAACCTTGGTTTAAATAAGCAGTACCGGCTTGAAACTTGTTTTATTACTTTTAATAAGAATGCAAAGTGATCTGTGATATGGATCTTGTATACAAATTTTTTTACTATGGTCTATGTCTGTACATGTATGTAGATCTAGGTAAATTTATATAATGTCATTTTATCATTACCGATACCAAATTTATTGACTCATTTTATCTAAAGTTAATTTGACTGGCAAACCTTTTTTATCGACAGTTAATTTTATCTAAAATGCTTAAGACAGAGAAGCTCACACTGATCAGCAGCATAACTTCAGCTCTCTGCAAAAACAGAAACTGACAAAAAGGAGTGCCATTGAAAATTTCGTTGTTTGGTCTAATTCAGTAGCTGGTTAATAAATACACTGCCTGGATGCCAGCAAAGCAGAAATTTAAATTTGGAAAACCTGAAAGAATATCTACCAGAAAACGGTGAACAGAAAACAATGGCTGGGAAGGAGTCTACAGATGTTCAGCAAAATGCAGTTAAAGCTTCAGCTTTAGATTAAGACATGGCTTCCAGTAATTTTGAGGAAAAATAAATAAAATGTACTCAGAGGTGATTAAAATAAATGAAACGATAAAATATATCAATTTAAACAATGAAAGGTTGGAAAAAATAGAAGAAACTTTAGTCATTCAGATAAACTGATAAAACTGCAAACATCAGAGGCTGACATAAAGAAAAAGATGTCTGAATATGAAGTTTCTTAACTCTTTAAAAACTCATAGAGGTAGAAGACAGACTGCGCAGAGAAAACCAGAGATTTTCTGCTGTACCAGAGAAACTGGAAGTAGCAGACTGTATTAATTTTATGAAAACACAAATAAGCAACTGGACTAGTGTTCCACAGCAGAATTTGTTAATGGGAAGGGCACATCAAGTGTATGCTCCAAACGTGGTCACGAGAAAGTGGCCAATACCAGCAGAAAGACTTGATCCTAACAAAATTGTGACAGAAGCCCAAGTTATTAAAAATTGGAGACAGCAGAGTATTTGTAAAAAATGATATCTGCTGTGCACCAGGCAAAAGAGATGCAAATTTATTCCAGCAATCAGAGAATCTCGGGAGGCAGGTACGAGATTTAAGGTGCAGTATCCAACTTTCTTCAAAGTGTTTTTTTCCTAGAGGAGCAAAGTAATTTTTTGAAGCAAAACAGGCTAAGGAGGAATTAGTTTATCCAACAAAAAGTGAATCTGCAAACAGAAAGGGGCTCTGCTTCTTGTTCTGACATTAGGATTCATATAGAAAATATACCAGGGAAACCTTTTCCAATATTCCAAAGGAAAATGCATGAGACAGAAAAAAGCACAGGAGTTGACTAGAAGCAGCAGCAGTACATTGGACTTGAACCAGACTCTGATGTAAGCTAGAGATGACTAGGAAGACCAGGAACTCTGAAATCCATGAATAAATAGAAGAATATAAAGCATCTTATCACATTTGTGAAATATATTTTTGCAGGGAAAAGTGGCTAAAAAACTCTGACTTTGTTAAACTTGAGTGGGTTGTAACACACATACCCCACATTTTATCATTAATGTTTAGAAGGCCACTAAAAGGGGGAATCTTTCAGTAAAACAATTTTTGTTTTATATATATATATATATATATATATATATATATATATATATATATATATATATATATACATATACATATATATATATATATATATATATATATATACATATACATATATATATACATATATATATATATATATATATATATATATATATATATATATATATATATATGTAATGTGTGTGTGTGTGTATATTTATTTATTTATTTTACATTTGTTAACTGGGTAGAATCCGGCTGGGCAAGCAGCCCGTTTTCAGTGGAGACCCAGGGAGAAAATTTCCGTAACAATAGTGCAAAAAAAAGATTACAAATTTTTTTTAAAAAAAAGATTTGCAAACAATATACAAAAAAGTTAACAGTTGCCAGCAATCGCAGTTTAAAAAGGGAATGTAAAACAGAAAAAAATTAATTTCCTAAGCCTTAGTACAGACAGTAATATGGAACTAATTTTATATATATACATACATATACATATATATATATATATATATATATATATATATATATATATATATATATATATATATATAATAAACCATTGTGGTATTTTCGTTTGGTAGAAGTAAGACAAGGAGAAGATGGCCGGAAAGGAACATTTAATTAATGGCATGAGAAACTAGCCTAGAGTTTTACAGGAGCATAGCCATTGTTGAGTAAGGTATTCCTTTAGGAGTTGAAGCTATCACTATCTTTGTTTTGTAGGATATTCTGAGGTAATAGGTTCCACTGTTTGGCTACTTTAAAGAAGAAGAGAGAGAGTCACCAAAGTAATTATGCAGCTTGGTTACCTTAAGTGACCTTAAAAGCACTACACCCTCACTCCCCATTGGCCCTTGTTTTCAATTATAAAGGAATTCCCAATATTATTCTAGCATGTCCAAAGGTCAGTTGTCAATCTCCTCTCCGGTCCAGCTGGTGAACCTGGGAATCTTGAGGCAATGTTCCAACTGCCTCATGTACACAGACAACCCTCTCCTCCTCCCAACAAATTCCAACACATGAGAGATGCAACCATATAGCCAAACTGGAGGCTAAGCTCTCTCAACTCAGTACTGGCATAACCAGTCAGGAGGAGAAGGAAACCACCCTCACTACAATTCCAGTCTCACATAGACCTACCACGACAGCAAACCAAACACATAATCACACAAAAACATACTTGGAGGCTGTAAATAAAGATCTGCCTAAGCAGCAGAGACCTCCAAAGCAGACACCCAAGCAACCGCTACCCCAAAACAAAACACGTGCAACACATATCACACAAAGCCAGTGTGCCGAACAGTCACAGCCCTTAAGGCTAAACAACGCACCTGATACACTTGTAATAGGTGACTCTATCGTCAGGCACACTGACGTCCCGCTCACCAGGCTGAACAAGGAGAAGGTCATGGTGAGCAGCCTGTCGGGCGCTAAGATCTGCCACATAACACAAGCACTCAGGTCACTCCAAGGCAACTACAAATATGACTCAGTCATTGTCCATGCTGGTGTGAATGACCTGAGATGTACCTCCCTGGACTACATGAAAAGAGACATAGAGGAGCTCTCTGAGCATGTAGCCCAGGCCAGTATGACCCTGACCTTGAGTAGCATCTTACCCTCACCAAGAATGATGCCACAATATGAAGACAAGATGATCAATTTCAACAATTGGCTTAAGTACTGGTGTCATTCGAAGGGGATCCAATGCCTGTCAGCCTGGGATGATATGCTCAACAAGCCACAATGCTTCGCCAGGGACGGCTTGCACCTGTCACCCCTGGGCTTTTGGATATTGGCAAAGGCTCTTGCTACCCCCATAGTGCCTTTTTTAGGCAAGGCTCAAAAGACAAACCCACCTCCATAGGTATCACAAGGGATAAGAAACTAAGAGTAATGCTACTCAATGCCAGAAGTCTAAACCTCAAGATGCGAGCACTTGAAACTTTCCTTAGCATGGAGAACATCGATATCTGTGCAGTAACAGAAACCTGGTTCAGGGCTCCCGAGAGCACCCCAGCACTACCAGGTTATACCTCATACCATGATTTTCGGCCCCAAAACTTGGACTGAACCACAAAAGGAGGGGGAGTATCGATATTCATCAAAGATGCCCACACCTCCAGGTTGGTGGCAAAACACGAAGCATCAGAGACTATCCATGTGCAACTAACAGTGGGTAAAACTGCCTTCCATTTTATAGCCTGCGACAGACCACCCTCCCAAACCCAGGAACCCCACTCGGCCTTTCTGAGAACACTGGAAAATATGAAGGTCTCTCCAAACACCATTATATTGGGCGACTACAACTACCCAAACATAGACTTGGAGCATTACTCTAGCTTCAACACCCTAGCCCAAAGGTTCCTAGAATTCATAAACTCAAATGCTATGGAACAACTTGTTACCACTCCCACAAGAGGGGAAAACATACTGGACCTGATCATCACCAACATGGGGACTCTATGCTCCATACCAGAAGTGTATCCCTCGACCATAAACTGATCTCACTGGATATTCACATCCCAACCCCACCCCCTGCCCAGAAAACCACAGTGAAAAACTTCTCTAAAGCAAATTTCACACTCCTCAAAACCGAGGTGGAATCCTTCAAAGCCCCCGGGCCTGTGGAAAATACAGCCCAGACCGCAGAATCCTTTATAAATGCATTCTATGAACACCTTCAGGAATGCATGGATCATGCAATCCCAGATAAAACCAAGACCCAATCCTCCAGAGGCAGTCGTCCTGTCTGGTGGACCCCAGCCATAAACAAACTAGACAATAGAAGGAGGAAGCTACTACATGATAGAGCAAAATCCCAAAAAGGGAAGGCATCTCTGATCAGTATTAGCAAAAAACTAAGGGCACTCATAAAATCATCTAAGGCCAGCTTCGAGAGAAAAATTGCACAGGACACTAAGGATAATCACAAGGCTTTCTTTAGTTTTGTTAGGAACCTGGGTGAGAATTCCCAGATATGCTCAGAATTAGTCCAAAATGACAAAAAATACACCGAACCCACAGACATTGCCAACATCCTAGCTGACAGGTTCAGCGCAAACTCCCCCCCCCCCACACACCAAAAGGGCAAATATCTATCCCAGCAGAGTGCTGCCCCCCGACGTCTCAGATACTCAGGTAAGAGCAGCCCTCTCCAAAGCAAAAAACACAGCATCAATGGGACCAGACGGTGTCCCGGGCTGCGTCCTACATGAACTCCAAGAAGAGCTAAACCCAAACATAAAACTACTGTTCAATCTCAGCCTTACTACAGGATATGTACCCAAAGAGTGGCGTACAGCAACAGTGGTCCCTCAACGGACCCTGGAAACTATCACCTCATAATCCTGACTAGCTTGGTCTGCAAAGCTATGGAAAGGATCATCATGGACCTCATAAATAAAGATATTGGGGACCTACAGACACTGGATCCTACCCAGTTTGGCTTTAAGGGCAGATCCTGCCTCTTAAACCTGGTCGACTTCTTTGAAATGGTCACCAAGGCCATTGACGAGGGGAAGGTGGTCCACACAGCCTACCTGGACCTCGCAAAAGCCTTCGATACAATACCCCACTCTGACATTATAGATAAGCTCACCAGCTTAAATATAAACCTCTATGTCACTAGATGGGTTGCAAACTGGCTCAAGGACAGAACCCACATGGTTAGAATTGCTGGAGCCTTGTCAGACTCCAAACCAGTTGCAACTGGCATCCCACAAGGCTCAGTCCTGGGACTTCTCTTGTTCGGTATATATTTCTCGGAGGTACAGGCCAACACAGAAGGACTGTGGCTGACCAAGTTCGCAGATGACTGCAAGCTGGGCGCCATAATCGACTCTCCAGCCGACACAAGCATCCTCCAAAAGGGCCTCATGGAAACAGACAACTGGTGCCAGAGCCATGGGCTCAAGCTAAACGCCAAAAAGTGTATAGTCATCCCCTTTGGCAAAAACAAAGTGCCCACAAATTACCACATAGGTGGTAATCCATTAAGTACAGAAGAAGTAGTTAGCGACCTGGGGACCCAAGTTGATAGCAATCTCTCATTTGACAACCACGTGGCCAAAGTGGTTAGAAAAACATTTTATATAGCCCACCTAATCATGAAGGAATTCACATCTAGATTAGGGGAGGTCATCGTGCCTCTTTACTCCTCCCTCATCAGGCCCATAATTGAGTACAATGCCCCTTTTGGGATGTACCTTGCCAAACACCTGCAGCAACTGGAAAGACCCCAAAAGTACCTCACCAAGAGGATCAAAGGGCTCAAACAGATGCCATATGCTGCCCGGTTAAAGAAACTCCAGCTCTACTCAGTGGCATACCACCTGCTCAGAGGCGACCTGTGCCCGACGTATAAAGCCATGTCCAACCCGGAATTAAGGGACATGCTGCACCTCAAAAAATCCAAATCCCATCGAGCTACACGCTCGAGAGACTTGAACCTCAGCACTGAAATAAATAGGACATGCTGGAGGGACAGATTCATAACCCAGAGGCTCCCTTCACTCTGGAATAAAATCCCAGTCCAGGTTAGGCAGAGTCCCTCATTGACTCTCTTCAAGAGGAATCTTGATGAGTGGATGGGAGATTGTAGGTTTACCCCGGGTATCACTTCTGTGTCACTGTTAGATAGAGGCACAGTATACTAACCTCGAAAAAGGGCATAGCAAAATTAATTTAAAATGGGTGGCGAAAGCCAAACATACTCTGGCTAGGCTTATAAATGCCCTAGGGCAGATAGCCTAGTATGAACCTATGAACCTAAGTGTAAGATTATCAGGTGATCTAAAGGTCCTGGGGTTGGTATTTAGTTGCACTAGGTTGGAGAGTGTAGGGCAGTTTTCGGGTTTGTGGATAATGAAGTGGGCAGTGGTAAGCTGATTGGCTTGAATTTCCCAATCTCACTGCTCATTGTAGTTTTTGAAGAGCAAGGCAATGATGGGTCCTGTTGGGTATATTAGCAGCACATTTTGCTATTTTGTTATAGCAGGAATCAAGTAGATGCAAATCAGACATGCACAGGTTAGTGAATAGTTGAGAACAGTATAGGAGAATATGTAGGAGATGGGCTCTATCTCTGGCTAGTCTGGCATTTTGAGTAAGGTAAGGTTTGGCCCTATATAGTGGAGCAAGTTTGATGTGAATTGTTTTTAATTGTGAGTGGTCTTTGTTTATTGAATGTTAGGTTGTCTGTTGTAACACCAAGTAGTTTTGTTTGGTTAACTGGTTCTATTATATTGCCATTAGTGGAGTAGATGGAGAGAGGAGGAGGTGGTTCTTTGGATTTCCTGTTGGAGAAGGTCATTAATTTTGTTTTGTTTGGGTTTAGGATGAGTTGAAGCTCATTTAGGTAATTTTCAATATCTAGAAATGACTTTTGCAGTTTATCTTGGAGTTCTTGGGGTGTGGGAGCAGAGCAAATAAGAGTAGTGTTGTCAGCATATTAAATGATAGAAGCAGATTTAGTGTCATTGTTTAGACTATTTGTGAATATAATAAAAAGAAGGCCAAGGATGGAACCCTGAGGAACCCCAATGGAGACTGGGAGGAGTGTGGAGAGTTTATTATCCCATTTAGTTGTCTATTGTCAATTAGTAAGGTATCTAAAAAAAACAGTTGAGAGCTGTAGAGTTGAGGTTGAAGGAGGCTAGAGTGTTTAGTAGTTGGTGGGATACCATATCAAAAGCTTTGGACATATCAAGGAATATAGTAAAGACTAGCTGTCCATTGTTTGAGGAGGTTGATATAGTTATTGAAATTTATGAGAACTGTGGAGGTACTGTGTTTTGGATGGAAGCCATGGTGTGAACTTGATAAGAGGTTATTTGTAGTGAGGTGGTCTAGGAGCTGCTAATGGATACATTTCTCTAAGATTTTGGCTAGGGGTGAGAGAATGGTAGTGGGCTGATAATTAGAGAGATCTTTAGATGGCCCTCCCTTCTGGAGGGGGATTATATGGGATATTTTCCATAGTATGGGGACATATTGTTTTGTGATAGATTGATTGATTAAGATACATATGAGGTAGGCGAAGGAGCTTGCAGCAGTTTTAAGAAGTCATTTGGGAGTGGGTCAGCTGCTAGACAGGTAGGCTTTAGTTTTGATAGGAGTTTTTTGATACAAGAGGTTTGTATGGGTTTAAAAGAGGAAGTTGGTTTAGAGTTAGTGGAGGTAGGCACTGTAAGGGATTGGTTAGATTTGTTAAACTGAGGTGATAGCTGTGATGAAATGAGAGTTAAATTGGAATACTAAGCATTCATTCCTATTTGTTGAAGATAGTGCAGCGGTAGAGGTTTTGCTAGGGTTGAGAAGGTAGTTAATGTTTTGCCAACATTTTTATGGGTTATTTGTGTTTTTGCTGACAGGCTAGAAAATAAGATTTTTTGTCGGCTATTTGCTTCTTAGTTAGGTTTCTTAGATTGTAAGAGGTGAAGTTTTCTCAAGTTTTGGAGGTTTGTTGAGCAGTCCAGGCTCGACCCTTTTGTTTAGTGAGACATTTGGCATCTTTGGTTATCCCAAGGTAGGTATTTAGCTTTGTAGCTTATTTTTCTCATTGGAGCAAGGTTATTAAGGATGTTGAGGAAGTATTATTAAAATATTGTACAGCTTGGTCTAGGTGGAACGATTTAAGAGGTGACTAGTTGCAGTTTTGAAGTAGGGAATTTTAAGATGGTAGGGGAAAATGTCTTTTGTTTTGTGTTTGAAAATGACATTACAGGGGGAGTGATCACTGACAGAATCGGGGAGGCACCCAACTTGGTGGGCAAAGTTGGGCTTATTGGTTAGTATCCAGTCTAGAATAGATTCTTTCTTAGTGTGTTTATCGATTCTAGTGGGGAAGTTTATATTTTGGGTGAGATTGAATTGATTGATAAAATTGGAGGGGTTGTCAGCTGAGCAGTATAGCCAGTCCAAGTTAATATCGCCTAGCACTGTAGTTTCTTGATTGAAAGTAGAAGATGCCCAGGATTGGACACTTTCAGTGGTAGGTAGATTATTTTCTGGTGGTAGGAGGCAATAATTGATGGTGTTATGTGGATTTACTTCAAATCAGGTGGTTTGAATTTCTGCTTCTGGTCTGGGGGGGAGTACAGGTTAATTTTTCAATTTGGAGGAAAGTTTTATACGTCATGGCAATGCCTCCACCACGCTTGTTCAGCCTATCTTGTCTAATAATAATATAATCACCGATAAGTATTTCCTCATCTTTATTGTGAGGTTTTAGCCATGTCTCTGTAATCATTCCTATATCTGGAGTGTAGGTAGCTGGGGCTGCATGAAATTCACTATTTTTTTTCTTTCTGATACTTCTGAGGTTAAAATTCGTTATGAGCAAGTCTGATTTGGAATTTTTTTAGGGGAGGAAGGAGGAGGGTAGTATTAACAGATGTTGTGGGTGTTATTGGTGGAGTGGGAGTAGTAGCTACATGGGCCCTGGGTTAGGAAGTATGTCAGCTTGGAGTCTGTTTTCTGTTAGTGAATGTGGAAGAAGAGAGAGTTTGAACTTTGATATTAGGCACTGGCAGAAATCTGGATAGGAAGGAGGGTTTGGAGGTATGGAAATATTTATAGTGGAAGAGTAATATGTTAGAGTTAGTGTAGAGGTTAACCCAGATGTGAAAATGGATATTTGATTTTGTATGGTATGTAATAGTGGGGGAGTGTAGGAGAGGGGATAGTGTGTTATGTTTGATGTGATGAAGGTAGTGGAACAGGAGGCTAGGTAGAGGGTAATGAGTAGGAGAGAGTAGTTCAAGACAGTGGTGATAACGGACATGGTGAAATAGTAGGGAAATAAGAGAAAAATACTGGTGGGTCTGTGTGTGCACTTTAGTAGAGAGACATGTACTGATAAAGTGATGTGGTAGGGGACATGGTGCTATGTGAGGGATGAAGTAATGGTTAATGAGGTGGTAGGAGAGAAAGTGATAGACAAATTGATTGTGGATCTGTTGGATAAGGTAGCTGCAAGTTATAGGATAATGAGTTAAGAAAAGTGTGGTTTAGTTTAGTTTAGTTTAGTTAGTTTAAGGAAAGGAGCTCTTATTGTATATAAACCTCTGTACAGAAATGTTTTTGTCATTTGTTGTATTTATACAGTTATATTATGGAGCTTTTTTTTCCCGGGCCTCCGCTGTAAATGGACCTTGTTCCAGTCGGACTTTCCAGGTAAACAAGTGTAAAATAAAATAAAAATAAAAAGTAGGGGTGGGTAGGAATGGGGGTAGGGTAGACTATCAGAGTGAGCCTAAGTGAAGCAAGGGCGAATGGAGTAGGTTGAGCCAAGCCCAGAGGCAAGCACAGTCCAGAAACTATCAGTAATAAGTAATAACTCTTTAACAGAAAAAGGCTATGTACTGTTAATAGTAAGAAAAATATTTTTTTTTGTGTAGTACTATCAGGTAAGAAATGTCTTAAATCAGGCTGATAAGTCCAGCATTTAATAGACATAAGTATGTTGAAACTAACAGAGAGTCTATTAAGAATGGGGAGTCCTTGCTGCCAAGCTGCTTTACAGCATACCAACTTTTAGAGAGTAGATGATGCCTTAAGTAAGTATATTTTAAAATATAAAACTAAGCCAACATACTTTGCAGATAAAAGACGCTGCAAGGTAAGAGGTAACAGAGCTGTAAGAGGAAAAAGACATAAACTTGGCTGATAGATGAGGAGAGAAAAAAATAAAATAAAAATTACCAGTTATGGTGTTTAGCACACAATTGAGAGAGGACAGAAAGAGAAACTTGAACAGTTGGTGTTTAACCATCTGTTGGCAAAATACATTCCTACTGGCATTCCTCTAATTGTTTGCTTGTCAGCCATGAATCCTTTTCTCTTTCTCCCTCCTAGGTACAAATGATTCAAATAATCAGTCCATCTTCCCTAAAACTGTACATCTGATTCAGGTAATATATGGGATATTGGTGCACATCCAGGGTGTGAAAAATCTTCAGCCTCTGTGCTTCTTTCCTTTGAGTTAATCCTGAGGGACATCTCTTCTTTGTGAAAGACCAGATATGATTCCATAGACATCAGGGATGAAAGCTCTTACAAGCACACCACTGTTTTCCATGAAACGGACTTCATCGCTGCTTACTTAAGCTGAAAAAATGGATGGGCAAGCCTTTAAACAATAAAGTTCACATTACATGGATGGAAGGGGTTCTTCAAAGGAGGATAGAAGTGCTGTGCTCCTTAAGAAGCAGATTGAAAAACCATATATCTGATATAGTCGGTCTTCATTTATCCTTGATGTATGTTACTCTGTTTTGACTCTTGGAACTGGCTCGGCCATTGTAACAACTTGCGAGAACCAAAAACTCTCGAATCTATGGAACTGACTTCGACACCAACTATAGTGACCAGCTCTGCACCATAGGTTTCAGTGCCGACCACCACAGCACCGACTATTCATGTCATTTTCCCTTCCTTGGTGCTGGTCTCTTCTGCTGTGCTGACCATAATTTTGGAACCGGTTCCTTCCACAGTGCCATCAGCAACTTTGGAAGCAGAATTCATTTTGGTTCCCAGGACTAATTATGCTCCCTCAATAGATCCTTTTGTGAGACACCTTCCAAGTCCCTTTTTGGAGAGGCCAGATTCCCCCTCAGCATTTTCTGTCCATTCTTCTAGGAGTGTGACGGAAGTCGACATCATGAGGATAGTGGATCAGCTCTTGGTTAGGGGTCTTTCAGTCTCTTCCCAGGTTTCACTCCCCTTCTAGAACTGGAACTTTCTGTCCAAGGATTCTACCAGACATTCCTTCTCTAACCTCCACTGAGGTATTAGAGACCACAACTCTGATTTCTTTGGTTCCAGCTATTCCGGTGCCAAAAGCTGTTATGCATTCAGCTCCAGTGTTTGCCCTGAGTTCCTCAGCTCCTTTGAAACCAGTGGACTCCCAGGGTCATAGCTCTGCTGCCTCATTCGTGGGCTCTTCCTTAGCTTCGACCTTGATGGCAGTCACCTCTGAGCATGGTGGGACCACAGTTCCAAAGTTGTCCTTCCTGGTTCTGGGCTGCCATCCCTTTTCAGGAGGGCTTGCTTTCCAGGTCATGGAGAGAGCCTTGGCCTCTGTGGTTTCTCATCCAGTTCCTTCCTAATTGGAGCATTTTCTCAGGACTCTGTTTTATCCAGAGCTTCCACCAATGTCCATGCCCAGACAGCAAGCGTCAAGTGCAGGACACCCCTGTACAGGGCCTTACCTCTTCCGAGTCTTCCACAGAATTTACCACTGAGGAGGTGCCCTGGAAGAGATGTGTAAGAGGAAACACCTAGATACACGGGAGGAATCTGTCATGGAGGATGCAGACTTCGATGACTAAGAGAGTTCCCACCGGTCACCCCCAGAAGACGTCTGTTTTGGAGACATTCTTGAAGTATTAAAGCAGAGGAGTGGCTGGAAGCCCAAACACCCTTCCTCAGAGGAGTCAGTGTTACTGCAAGTTTTTGGTGCTCACCTACCTACCTCATGGGGGGGGGCCCCTCTGCTGATAATCTCATTAATTTCATTGCACAGCGGGCATGGAAGGCCCCTGACTCTGTAGAACCAATCCCAAGGAGACCAGACAATATCCTGTCAGTGACAGAGGGCCATCAGTTTTGGGCCAAGGGTTTAACAGTAGATGCCAAGGTAGTTGTGGCTGCATGAAGAAGGAACTTGCAGAAGTGTTCCTCCCCCAAATCAAGAGTCCAGGGCAATGTACAGGTTCAGGAAGCAGGTGTATGCTTCTTTAATCTTTGCCTTATGATCTTTTAACTTCATGGCACACTTCACCAGACTTCAGAGGGATCTGATCGAGGAGCTCTCAGATACCCTTGCAGGCACTGTGTCTGAGGAAGGTACAAGACAAAGTAGTCTCCCAGCTTGCCATCCTGGAATCTATTTCTAACTCGTCCATGATGCTCATTGTGCCTGCAGCTGAAGGGACGACTAGGGCAGTTTGTTCTGGCATAGCCATAAGGAGGCCTGCCTGGATGCTCTTGTGTGAATTTGTGGAGCAATTTAAATCTTCGTTCGTCAATGCTCTGTTTGACAGAGCTTCCCTTTTTGGCCCTCAAGTCAGAGATACCTTGGCCATGTGTGAAAAGGATGGAAAGAACCTATCTGCCATGGGCGTATGTTTCTCTGCTCCCCAATGCTGTTATTCCAGGAACCAGAGGAGTGGACAAATGTGGTTCAGAAAAACCCAAGGGCTTTTCCAGAACACGTGACAGTGACTCCCCTCGGGACAGAGGAGGGAGCTACAATGGAAGACTCCAACCTCGTGGCAGCGGTGGCCTGCAAAATCAGTGTTCCAGAGATTCATTCTCGGGGCGGCTCAATTGCTTACCTCTGGAGGCAGTTGGCGGAAGACCATCTTTGAACTCTAGTACTAGCCTGGCAACAAATAACCACAGATACTGGGGTGCAAAGGATTATTTCCAGAGGATATTACATTCCCTTCATTCTCACACTAAAAACAGGAAGAAGAATCCCTGATGTTCCAACCCAGTCAGAGGGATCAGGCAGCTCTGAAAATTAAAAAGCTGCTAGAAAGTCATCCATGAAGTTTCACCAGACCAGATAGGATCTGGATTCTACTCAAGGTTCTTTTTGGTGCCAGAAAGACAGGGGACTGGAGACCAATTTTGGATCTTGGCCATTTGAACAAATTTGTTAAGCAGACAAAATTGCGGATGGTCACTGTTCAGTCTTTTCTCCCCTTCTTAGGGAAAGATGATTTGATGTGCTCTATAGACCTTCAGGATGCGTATTACCACATAAGAATGGACAAGCACTCCAGGAGGTTCCTCCACTTCTGGCTGGAAGCCAGTCACTATCATAGGTTCCATAGGTAGATACTAGCTTATCTGCCCTAGGGCATTTATAAGCCTAGCCAGAGTGTATTTGGCTTCCGCCTCCCTATTAGATTAGCCTACTGTGCCTCTGTAAAGTAGGTCACAGAAGGTACCCTTTTAAGATTAGTTTACTGTGCCTCTGTCTAGCAGGGACACAGGAGTGATCCCAGGGGTGAATTGGTGATTTCCCATCCACGCGTCCAAATTTTACTTGAAGAGGATCAGCGAGGGGCTATGTCTAACATGAATTGGGATTCTATTCCAGAGTGAGGGGAGCCTCTGGGAAATGAATCTGTCCCTCCAGCATGTCCTATTTATTTTTGTGCTGAGGTTTAGGTCCCTGGAGCGTGTAGCTCTAAGGGACTTGGATTTTTTGAGGTGGAGCATGTCCATTAATTCTGGGTTTGACATGGCTTTGGTCACTATGGCCCTGGGCCATACACATCTACATATCAGTCTTCTCCAAGTTCAGAGTTCTGTCCTTCGGTCTCACCACAGCCTCCTGGGTGTTCACCAAATGTATGGCAGCAGTAGTAGCATGGATTCTGAGTGTTTCCATATTTAGATGATTGGCTCATTACCTCTCCCACCAGGCATCTACTAGAACAGGCGAGATTTTATTTTACATACTTTGCTCGTCTAGGTATAATGGTGAATCATACCAAATTCCAACTAAGCCCGACTCAGCAATTGAAGTTTATAGGAGCCTGCCTGAATATAATCTCTTGCATAGCCTCTCTTCCTCTTCATAGATTGCAGAAGATAAGGTCCCAGGTAGTCATCATTCTGTCCAATGACAATGTACCTTCTCTATTTGTTCTGCAGGCTCTAGGATCCATTGCAGCAACCATCACACTGGTTCCGCTAGCAAGTTTTCACATGAGAATTCTGCATTGGCTTCTAGTCTCCCAGTGGTCCAGACTCACTCATCCCTTGACGCATCTCATCTGAATCACCAACTGCTGCAAAAAGTACTTATCCTGGTGGTTGGAATCGGAGGAAATTCCTTTAGGCCCACCATTTGTTTCACCCCAGCCCAGGGCCATAGTGACCATGGACGCCTCCCAGATGGGATGGAGGGAGGGCATTATCTGGGCAGAACAGTCCAAGGCACTTGGTCCCTGATGGAGGCTAATCTACAGATCAATGTTCTGGGACTGAGGGCAGTGCTCTTAGCATTGCAAACCTTCCAAGTTGCCCTCCCTCTAGGAACAATTGCAGTTCAATCAGACAACATGTCAATAGTCTGGTACATCAACAAACAGGGAGGAACCAAGTCTTAACCTCTGTGTTGAGAAGCTCTCATAGTTTTCAGCTGCTTCCTGATGGCAATGTACATCCAGGGGAGCTTGAATGTGATAGCGGACAAGCTGAGCAGATGCATCCTCCTGCCTCACAAGTGGTCTCTCAATCCCAGAGTGGCGAATGAGATTTTCTGTTGCTGAGGCCAGCCTTGCTATGACCTATTTTCATCAGTACTGAGCAACAAGTGGAGCAGCTGCTTTGCCCTAATTCCCCCTCGGGGGGGGGGGAGACCCCAAGAGACGCTCTCCATCACGATTGGCCCTTGGGACTACTGTATACCTTTCCCCCTGTTCCAC
This sequence comes from Protopterus annectens, assembly GCF_019279795.1. Classification (NCBI taxonomy): domain Eukaryota; kingdom Metazoa; phylum Chordata; order Ceratodontiformes; family Protopteridae; genus Protopterus; species Protopterus annectens. Next base: position 1,041,596,285 of record NC_056737.1, read on the forward strand.
TAATACCTCACTTCTTGAAGAAAGCCAAAAGGTTGAAAAGCAAGGCGATTTTCATTGCTCCATTCTGGCCTTGCCAAGTTGGGTTCCCCTTTCTTTGGCCTCATCTACTTCAACATCCATGGACTGTGGACTTGATCCAGACCTCCTGTCCCATCCACAGGAACTAGTCCACTCCAATCTGAAAAACCTCAAGCTTACAGCTTGGTTACTCCAGTTCAATTGATTGTCCGGCAAAATAACTTATCCTCTCCAGTTTGAAAAATGTTGTTGGCTTTTCATAAGCCTTCCACTAGGAAGCTCTACCACAGTAAGTGGAAAAGATTCTCTATTTGGGCACATTTTAATGGAATTGATCCCTTTTCAACACCAGTTGAAAAGGTTTTAGAATTTTTGTTTATGCTTTTCGAACAGGGAGTGTCTTTTTTTACTATCAAAGTTCAACTTGCTGGTATTTCTAACTTCTATGACAGCTTTGAAGAGCATTTGTTAATCTCACATAAGCTGTGTAAAGTTTTTCTGAAAGGAACCTTGAGGTTAAAACCACCTTATAGAGGCCCGCTCGTCCTCTGGGATCTTAGTGTGGTTCTACAGTCCTTGGTTCAGTCCCCTTTTGAGCTGGCAGTTGCTTGTGATTTGAAGTTTCTTTCATGGAAGACTATTTTTGTGTACCAGAAGAATTTCAGAGATTCATGCTTTATCTTCAAAACCTGCATATTTGATTTTTCATAAGAACAGGGTGTCGCTAAGAACCAACCCATCCCTTCTTCCAAAAGTAGTGTCTGAAATGAGCATTACGCAGTCTACTGATGTACCAGCCTTCTTCCCTAATTTTCCTAACAAGGGTGAATATTGTTTACACTTAATAGATGTTCACAGACAATTGCGTTTTTATGTCAGCAGAGCTAAAGACTTTAGGAAGTCGGACCACTTATTTGTTTCCTTTCCAGGTCCATCCATGGGTAAACCAGTTTCAAACTTCACTTTAAGTGGTTAAGGGAATGTATAAGGTTCATCAACAATAAGAAAAAACTCCAATTACCATCCCCAGTGAGAGCGCCTTCTACAAGGGCAATAGCCAGTTCTGCTGTTTTCCACTCAAAGGCTTCATGTATGAAATATGTGCAGCAGCAACTTGGGCTACTCCACATACCTTTATCACTCATTACAAAGTGGATCTGGTCTCCAGAGAAAGAGCATCCTTTGGTTCTATGGTGCTCAGGAATATCCTTCCATAAGGCCTCCCAAGATGCAAGGTTGCTGGGGACTCTGTCTCATACGTCAAGGATAAATGAAGATTGACAACATCAGATGTAGAAGTTATGTGCTTGCCATACCGTTATATCTGTGTTGTCGATCTTCATTTATCCTTAACACCCCCCCCCCCCTCCTTCAGACTCCATGGAGGAATGGACTCTAGTCCTGGTTATCTGTTATTTCATGTATGAACTTGGACATAGACTCTTCAGTTGTTATAGGACTACTTTTTCTGGTCTTGCTTTATAGCTGAAAATTCGATCTGAGGTAATCTGGAGAAGGGCATTCTGGGTAGGGACTTAGCTTTTTGGTTCTCTCGAGGTGTTATAACATCCAAGCTGGTTCCGAGAGTCTGAACAGACTCCCATACATCAAGGATAAATGAAGATCAACAACCAGATGGAATGTATGGTAAGCTCAATAAACTTCTTTTTTAGCCACACTCCATCCCTTCACATCATCATATTGCACAGATAGCTGGCATTTACTTATTGACCACGAAATAACAGAGGTCTATGTCATACAGGTGTCTGAAATAAGTCAAGCTCATTATCAGGCTGACTAACCAAAGTGGTACAGAGTACTTCTGTGACCATATTACAAATTACTTTAACCCAAAGACGTATAACAGCCAATCAGAGTATTTTCTAGCAGACTTGGTAAAACCCCAGCAAATAAATCCAGCAGACTCTTAAGGGGTCTGTGTCAGAAGCTAGGACCTGTGGTGGAAATGGTTGCCACTCTACCATTCGTGACATTTTTGGCTAAGATTGGAAACGTTTCCTGCCCTGTTAGGTTCCTTAGAGCCTGACACCACGTTGTTCATGGTCACCAGCAGATCACAGGAATGAGTTTTGGGCTTCTTTGCAGAAGTTTGTGATTAGGTGATAATTGAGCAAGAAAGCATGCAGAAATATCCCTGCCCCAAGGAAGATCATGTATTTACTGCCACTTCCCTTTTCAACCACTGAACTAAGTAGAAAATGGAAAGGCTATGTTCATCCAAGTGGGATCAGGTCTGTCTCCAGTGACTAACACTTCTGGAAGGACCCTGACCAGGTATGGCATCCAAATCTATGGCTGGAGGAGAGATGAACAGCTGAGAAAGTGATGCCCCTGTCTGTGGTACACTGTTGGACAAACATTAACTTTCCTATACCCTTGGTGTGCTCTTGTGCTGCATGATTTGTTTAACTGTGACATGATGGACAGGTTTGTCTGACTGGAAGAAGAGCATTTTCTGAAGCGACTTAATCTCCAAGGCCATTAGGACCAGAAAACTGCTCTCGCGTCTGGCTGGTTAATGTCGAGTCTCTCTCCATGAGGAACCAAAATAACTACACTGTTTGGGAGTCTAGGTATGCTTTTCAGCCCATGAGTGAAGCAGTCATCATCATCATAGTATACATACATGTCCTTGTAGCATTGCTGAACAAGGGGCTTTAGTTTGACAAAATAGTATTGCGGTGAATTTTGATGCAGTGTGTTGGACTGTGAGAGGTGGTGGTGCTCTTTTCAGGGATTTCCCCTTTTTTCCTCTGCAGTATGACTGTGTAGTTACTATATATATAATTTAGAGATGTACAGGGTGGCTTGCCCCTAGTAAAAAAAATATTTTTGCATGTATTTTAGGGTTCTCAACTTACCTGGTTTTGATATACATCTTTCAGAATCCAGTGAGTTTAAAGAAAGAGCTTCAATCACTCAGGTAAACCCATGATCAGAATGTGTGGCAGGTTCTGTTACTGAAAAGGAAGACCCAGCTGAAGATTGATACTCTGTTGTAGTTCTTCTGAGAAAAGTCCAATAATAAGAGACAATTTCTGTGCATGTGGTGGTGCTGCTGAAGCAGCTTACACATACAAACGTTACCATGAATATCATAGCCGGAATTACGTCCAGAAGCTATGTCAGAGTGTAAGCCAAGACCCTGTATAGCATCTTCAACAAATCATTCCATTTAATGACCAATCAAGAAGGTCTTCACAGAGCAACAAGTGAAAGGGTACGACCATTTCTTTGGCACGCTGATGCAGCTAAGTATATCAGAGTGTAACTTTACAGCACATGATTTGAGATTTGTGCACATTTCCCAGGCATTGGAGCTTATGCAATATGGCAGCCGTCTGTCTTATACAGGAAAATGATGAGCTTCAGTAGTATGCACCACCATTATCTACCAAACTTACATTTGTCCTTTCCAGCACTTCTTGGTTTATCTTTCTTCCCATTCCATGGTGCAATGTTGAAGCTTCTCCAGTCATAATTGTAGGTGCTGAATTTGTTTCTCTTTGAATTCCCAGGTGTTATTGATTCAGATAATCGTAGTTCTTTTTTTCTGAAACTAATACATATTCCCGGGGAAGTGAATACACCTACAAACTTCGAGTCCCTCCTACAGCCATGGATTTAGATGCTATGCCTAGTCAGGTTCTTCCAGAAGTGCACAGAATTCATCCTGTTTGAATTCTTCATTGGAGCAACCTTTCTTAGACTGGGCATTCCATATGATAAAGGAAACTTTATATTGGTCAGACATTGGACTCATGGTTACTCCTAAAACAATTAGGGATGACAGAACTTTATCCTTTATGATTTCCTTAACTGAGAATTTTTGGGAAAGCCTTCCAAGTGATGAAGGTAATCTGGTTTAGGAAGAACACCATCTTCCTTAATATGAGGAACACATCAGTACTAACATTTGATACAGGAACATACAAAGGCAAGCATCACCCTTCCTGTGACTCCTATTCTTAAGGATGTTTTGTAGATTTGAAAAAAAAAAAAAAAAAACACTGACTCTGGTCCCTCTCTCCAAAAGTAGGTTATTCACCTTTATAGGTTTCCACATTTTTTTCTATTCCTTTGGAGACTAACCTACATGCAGATTATTTTTCTGCTGTCCAGCATAACTGAGACTCTGACATCTGGTAATAGGAGTTTCTGAAAACAAAACATTTAGATCTTATGGCATATGTGATAAAGTGGCTTACTGTGTGGCTGCCTTAGACTACTTTAGTCCTTTGAACTTTCATCTTCTTGGTTCCTTTGTACCATTTCCAGACCTCTTTGGTATCTCAAGCTCAGGAAAAACTGCAGCCCTTATCTGGTTCTTCTGACTGGGAAGGTATTGACAAGCTTTTGCTAAAAGTATGCTTGGTTAAGTTTGATGCATTCCTTCACACTTTTGATACAGTGGACACTGCAGTCCATTCTGCTGGGACTGTCATCTGTATACCAAGATTTTAATTGTTGATGCTAATCTCAGTGAGAAATTCAGTGCGTCATGGAGATGTATTTCATTAATGAGGTTCTCTTCAGTACAGATGCCCAAGAATTCATGCACAAGCTCTCATAGTGTATTACAACTCTGACGCTAGTAGGGTTGCTGAATGCTGCTCTCTTCTACCCAGCTGTCACACTTAGCTATACAAGAGCTTTCAGAGTGCTTAATGTGAAGCCACCATGCCAAGTGCCAGGCTGCTGTTCTTCCAGTCTGTTCTGAGGTAGTATAACCATCTGAGTACTGCCTCCCGAAATTCTTTCTACAAGTCTTCTGTCCAAATGTTTTTAGTGAAAGAAAATGTGTTGTTGATGCACAAAAAAGCCAAATTTCAGACCAGTGCGTTCTAGCTATCCCTTTGCAATACAGCCTGGAATTCAAAACCCACACACAATTTTTTCCTCTGTGGACCAGTCTTTAAGGATCACAGACAAAAGATAGCACTGGTGTCCTTCAGACGAGGATGAGAATAGGTTTGCCAAGACAAGAAGATGCAAGACTTGCATACTTTTCTTACTACCCCCTCCCCATGCAAATTGTCTAGATCAGACCATCCCTTTCTGAACTTGATTGTATTTATACTTTCAAGCATCATATCTAATGGATGCATTGAGATGACAGTGGTTTTCACTTGTAGATTTTCATCAGGAGGTTCTTCAGTTCCAGAGCATTTCCTTAATTTAGTTTTTCTGACATCTACTGATGCAAGTGTTCAAGAACCAAGTAGTAGATTTATTTTCTGAAGTTCCTTCATATTGCCTAATGAGATTACTTTTGACTGCAAGTGCTTCAGTGGTTCTTACTGGTTCATCTTCACCTTTAGGAATAGTTATATCTGCTCCTTTGTTCTTTTCATGTCCTTGTAGTAGCCCCACAGAGTAAGAATTTAGCCTCGTTATATTGTTTGCAACCTGTGCATCATCTTGAGAGTTGCATTTTTCTGCTAAATGTTTAACTTGTTCACCCTTGTCAGCCTGCTGCGAAACTAAGGAAGCACCTGCAGGCTGTTATTTATGATTAAAAAACACAGCAGTATACCATTCAGGGTAAAAACAAGGCAGTCCACAGTCTCATAAACTTGAAGATATCTTGTGTAATGAAAAACAAAACGCTGAAGGTGTATAAAAAAGCGAATATGCTTTAATTAATATATGCAGCAATGACGGTTAGTGCTTTCACCAAAAAAGGCTTCATCAGACCTTAAGACATTTTACAAATGAATCAGTTTAAATAGCAAATCAGTCATGACATCACAGCCATTTTTGGTGAAAGCGCTAACCGTCATTGCTGCATATATTAATTAAAGCATATTCGCTTTTTTATACACCTTCAGCGTTTTGTTTTTCATTACACAAGATATCTTCAAGTTTGAGACTGTGGACTGCCTTGTTTTTACCGTGAATGGTATACTGCTGTGTTTTTTATTACTTTTTACTTTACCATCACGGGAACTTTTACTCCATGGCTGTACGGATTTATCAGTTTTTTCATTATTATGTTATTTATGATTCTCCATCTTCCAAGACCGAGGTCCCATTTTCACTTAGCTTCCAAAGAATGTCATAACAGGAGCATCATCTCTATTTTATGGAATAAAATAAGTCTGTTACACACATTCCACATGCTACTAGGTAAATCTTGGTCTGGAAGGTTGTGGGATCAATAGCTATAGACCAAGTCATCTAGGAAGTTGTTTTTCTTAGCTATGGAGATGTATGTCCATTATTTTCCTAGTTTTGTTGCCGGGCCCAACTATATGTTCACCTTTTGCTTAGCTGACTTCAGTGAACCTCTCTTTAGCCTCGTGGTACATCCTTGCGAGAAGCATTCATCATCAAAACTGTTCTCTTCAATGTCAATATTAGTACATCTTGAACTATGCCATTGATGTTCGTGAAATCAATAGCAATTTTTTTTCTCAATTTTTGGCTCTCCAAGGGGATGAGAGGTTTAGTGAGTTCCTTCTTGATTTGGATGCATAACTGGTGTCTCGGGATAACATGGCAGCTCTCCCTTGCCCTGTTTAACAGATTGACTGCACTGTGGTGCATTCTTTTCTTGTGTATGCCGCACTGTGGTGCATTATTTTCTTGTGTATGCCGAATCCCTATTCTGAATAACATGCCATTGATCTTGTTGGTTGAGGAAAAGTGTGGTTTTGTCTCAGAAGACCGTTCCAGGCCTTTTTCAAAACCTGGAACAGAAGCACTTTTTTTAGTATGTACTACCAACATCTCACCTTTCCCTTGCATCCTACCAGTGGGAACATCTCGCCTTGCCTTTTCACCTGTGGTGTGAACATGCCTGAAACTGATGCCATAATCTCCTTTGAGGACCTATTCTAGAAGGCTGCTGTTCACATGAATTATCAGGACTCTGTGGATAAATGTAAAGTGGACACATGGAAATATTTGCAACTTCCAGAACGTGTAATTGTCTGCCACACTTGCCAGTTATTCATTTTGCCATCAAGTCCACTACTGAAAGTCCGTGACGTCTTACAGGTAAACCTGCAATGAGTGGACCTTAAGTACTTCATCTCTCTGGGTCATCTAGAATTTGGACAAGTAGCCTCCATCCACTTCTGCTGTGACTGTGGTTGCACATGCAAATCAAAAGATACCCCACCACTTGAGGTCATCCTTGCATGTGGAGTCCAGAATGTTTTATGTATAGGGAAAAGAAGGCCTGTGTAACATCCACTCTTGGTTTACAGATTACCAGAAATTATGCATACTTGGCCAGATACTTGGGAGCACTTCAAGGGTACTGCAGAATTTTGATCCCAGTATGCTTGGCTACTCAGCTCCTTGCCATTTGGGATGACTGTGTATAGGCCCACATGCAGTCTTTCAAGACTGTAGTTGATAAAGTCGATAAACGTGTAGTGATATGTTTAGTTATTTCTCTCTGTTTAATTTCTCCATATCTTTTGTGTTTCTAATACCATAACGAGACTGGACCCCATTCCTAAATCAGGATATAATTAAAGTTGATGAAATTAGTATTGTTTCAGTCTTTAATGTTGACCAGAAGTGTTCTTTGCAGCACCCTCAATGTGCCCAGAAATTACTCTTCCTGCAATTCATATGAAATTACATGTATTGGTAGCGTATCTAAATAAGGCTTTAAATACTTTATTAGACCCATTGCTGCTACTACTATTGTACTGTCTGGGTGTCTTTCTTCCACATTGCTGTCATTTCTGCCTGCAGTTCTTGATATTTTATGACTTTGTCTCTCTTTGTATGTGAGACATTGTAGTAGCTAGGTGTAGCAATTTCAGTGATCAATGCTACTTTGTCTTTTTTCATGGACTTTATGTGGTTTTCTTGCATCTGTTTTTTTGAGATGTTGGTAATGGTTAATCCCATGTGATGCACACTTCATTATTCTCTATAATGCTTTGTGGTTCATGTTTTCCAATGCTTCGCAGCTTCTCCTATATTGTAGTGTTTGCATCATCCCTAATGCAACAATCTTGCCACTTTATTGTGCCTGTTTCCAGTTTTTTTTTTTTTAACAGAACCTACATTTGACTTTTCTCCCACATGTTCAATGGACATTGTAAACCTATGTGTACGTAGTCCACTATCCTAGGCTGCCATTATTAATCTTTCATCCTTTGGTTTCATCTCACCTCTCCTTAACCATGCCTGCTTCAAATCCTGAACAACATGAAGTTGCTCAAGGAGATCTCTAGGCTTGCCGCTGTATTTATGGCTTTTTCACATTTCCTTCTTTCTCATCTGATCCTTCTGATTTTCATTCTTTGTTTTTTTTTTTTTTTTGTTTTGTTTTTTTGGTAGGGTGGCTTAATGGATAAGGTGTTTGCCTTACAAACACAAGGTGCAGGGTTTGAGTCTCACAAAGGATAACTGGCTAGGCTTAAAATGGCTTGCAGGGGCAGTTAGCCTAGTACTGAACTATGAACATCATTTTTTGGCACCTTTAGTTGCTATCTGATTTTTGTTTACTTCTCATTTGATTTTCATTCCCACTTGCCACCTGAATGCTTCTGCTAAATAAAGCAGAGAGGTCATGTTTTATTTTATTGACATTTGTTAACCGGGTTAGTCCAGCTGGGCTAGAACCCCATTTTCAGTGGAGACCTGAGGAGAAAAGCTCCAATTAGGCAGTTTACAGTACTTAAAATTTACAGTTCAAGCTACAAAAATAATTAAGGTACATCAAATCAGAAGATGTATACACAATAGTAATAAATGAGAATTACTGTAGAAAGTTCTTTTTTTTTAGTAAATGTTCAGCAATACAGCTGTCAGTGCAATCTATACAATTAATGAAGTGGTGGAGTAGTAGATGTTAAGGAAGTAGTATTTTAGGAACAGTACAAGTGTGAGGTGAGAAAGATGAAATGCATGTGTAAGGTGGGAAGGGGTAGGAAGAGGTAGAGTAAGATGCCTGAGGAAGATGAGTGAAAAACAGAAGGATGTAGAAATAGAGTAGGACATAGGAATATAGTGGACAGAGGTTGGGTCATGACAGGTGCAAATCTGGTGTTAAGTAAGTGAAGTGTGAGTTCTTTTTAAAGTGTATAGGGTGGGTAATAGAACGTGTGTGTGTAGGAAGTTTATTCCAAGCTTGGGCTACAGAGGATTTATATAGTAGTTTGCCAACAGTTTTCTTAGGTTGGTTAATATCTTAGGAGTTGCTGGTTTGAGGCGCAGAGGGTATGAGTGGGAGTACAGGTGGATACTAGGGAGGAGAGAGCAGGGCAGGAGGATAGTTTGTGTAACATGAATTGAAATTGTGATAGAAGGAGGAGTTGTGGGAGTTCAAGTCATTCGAGAGAGTTGAGTGCAAGACAGTGGTGTGAGGTATAAGAAGAGTTAGTGACAAATCTTGCTGTTTTGTGGTATGTTTGCTGGAGTTTGGCCATGGTTGTGGACTGAATGTTAGGACTGAGTTGGCATAGAGAAGGGAGGGGAGGAGAAGAGCCTGTGCCAGGGAGAGTCTAGCGTTAGAAGTTAAAAAATTTATGTTGCGATAAAGCAAACCCATTTTTTGGTGATTTGTTTTTAATACTTTGAAGGGCATGTAAGTAAATTTAAGTTCATCATCAATGATGGCACCTAGGAGCTTTGTGTGGGAATCAGGTTGTATGATGTTACTGGAGGATGTGATGACCAAGGAAGATTTATGGTGAGTGAGAGGACGAGGGAGGAAAAGCAGGAGTTTGATTTTTTGGGGGGTTTAAGATGAGTAGTGAATCAGACCGCCACTTTTTGATGGATAGAAAGGCATCTTCAATATGGGGGTCAGAGATGTTGCTGGAAGTGGAGATGATAGTTGAGTCGTCAGCGTATTGAATTAGGGAAGATTGTTTGCAGGATGTATATGAAGTTCATTTTTGAAAATGTTGAACAGGAGGGGACCCAAGATGAAACCTTGGAGTACACAGGATTTGACTGGAAGGTAGGGTGAGCAGGAGGAGAGCCATTGGACAGATTGTTGTCTATGAGACAGGTAGCTAGAGAAAAAGGCTAGGACGGTAGCAGATGGAGGCTGGCGAGTTTAGATAGACGTATAGGATGAGAGACATTATTGAAAGCTTTGGAGAGGTCAAGGAAAGAGACAAGATATGAGTTGGTTGTTATCATGGGCCTCGGCAACGGCATGTGTAAATGATGGGAGGGCAGTAGCTGTGCTGTGGTTAGGCTGGAAGCTATGTTGAGTGGGTGTGAGAAGGTTTTCCTGTTGGGGCTAGTTTAGAAGCTGTGTATGAATACATTTTTCGAGTATTTTAGAGAGAGGGGAGATGATGGCAATTAGTCTAAAGTTAGATGGGTCATTTGAGTTCCTCCCTTTATGTAGGGGGATAGTGAAGAAGGATTTCCAAATGACTGGCACTTTTGCTTCCTGAATAGATCTATTGATAAATAGGGATACTTGACAGGCTATAGATTCAGTGGGTGGTTTGACGAAGGTAGGTGGGAGATTGTCAGAGGAGGGAGAGCAGGGTTTAAGCTTCAGTAGAAGTGGTTTAATTTAGGAAGTAGGAACAGGTTGAAAGGTGAAAAGGTTAAGAGGTTAAGGATGGGTAGAGGGGGTATTTTTGTTGGAATTAGAGGGTTTACATTTTTGGACACTGTCCATGAAGTGTCTGTTGAGGAGGATAGCAGTTTCTAGAGGGGTGTTATTTGGGAAAGGGGAGGGATTGGAAGGGCACCCTGGATGGAAAATTTTATTTAAGTTAGTCCAGAATTTACATGGACCTGATTTGCTATTAATTTGAGGAGAGTTATAGTAGAATTTTGTCCTTGTTGATTTGTTTTTTGATAAGGTTCCGAAATTCTTTGTAGTTTTGTAACAGGGTAGGTTTTTTGGTTTTGGTCCAGGCTTTCCAAGCACTATCACATTTAAGCATGAGAGATGTAGTTTCCTTAGATAGCCAGGGAGTGAAATTAGATTTGATTCTAATTCTCCTAGAAGGGGCAAGGGAGTTAAGGGCATCTAGGACAATTTGATTAAATTTAAGCACTGCTTCATTGAGAAGGCTAGGCTTATAAATGCCCCAGGGCAGATAGCCTAGTATGAACCTATGAACCTATCTGTTTGAGGATGGATCAGTCAATACTAGAGAGAATTGAATCGAATTGGGTGGTATTAAATTTGGAGGGTTTACAATAGTCTCTATAGGAGTGTGGTTTGGGTAGTTGGGCAGAGTGTCATAGGATGGAGGTAGGAAAATAGTCACTTAACAAGTTTGGTAAGGTAGTTGGACTGTGGTAGAGGTTAGGGGAGTTGGTGCAGATCCAGTCGATAGAGTTGGAAGAAGTATTGTGCGAGCAGGTGGGGGATGGTCTCAATTGATGGAATCCCTGTAAGTTGATACTAAGTTGTGGAGAGTCAGTTGTAAGTTTGGACCAATCAATGTTGACATCACCAAGGATTAGGGTTTCACATGGTATATTGTGTGAGAACCAGGATAGGATAATTACCAGGGTTGGAATATTCTTTCCATGGGAGACGCATATGGAGGCAATGGCAAATTTCTTGAGGGTTAAGATGGCTATTTAAGATGATTAGTTCAGCTGGGTTGAAGTCTGGAAAAGAGATGGTGATAGGTGAAAGGTTAAGGCTATCAGAGTAGAGGATGGCTATGCCACCCCCCTTTTTTGAGATTCTATCAGAAAGGTAGATATTGTAGCCGGGTGGGAGTATTTCGTTGTTTGTGATGTGGGGTTTTAGCCAGTCTAGATTCAGAATAGGTTAGGATGTGAGTGGTGGTATGGGCTATCCAGGTATGCAGCTCAGTGATTTTTGTTAGTGAAGCTTTGAATATTTAGGGAATAAATAGACAGGTTTTTACAAAATGAGGTCTAGTGATGGGGAGAGTGTGGTAGAGGAAGGCTTGTGGGGTGTATGGATATGGGGAGGGGAGGAGGGGCCAGGACTGGGGTGAATGTCACCAGTGAGAAGTATGTTACTAGGAAAATAAGTAATAGGTGTTAGTAATAATAGTTGGTAGTGTAGTTTGTTTGGATTTACAGGAGAGAGGGTAGTTCTGTAATATAGTAAGCTTATGAAAGCAGTTATTGAAGAAATTGAAGAGAGATGGGGAGATTACAAAGGAATGAGAGGAAGGAGGAAGTTTGGGGATGCATGAGGTAGGAGAGTATATGATTGGCTTGAAAAGGTTGGTTTGATAGGAGGTTAGAGTAGAGAGCAGTATAAGAATTGGAAAGGTAAAGTATAAAAGTTGCATTTTAGTTTGTGTGGAGAGTGTAGGTGTGGAATGTGTGGATGAGGACGTTTTGAGAATAGGAAGTGATGTAGTTGATAGTGTATGGGTGTGAGTGGATAGAGTCAGGAAGTGGAGTGTGAGTGGCTGAGCAGGCCGGAAGGGGACTGATTAAAGGGGATAAAAGTAATTGAAGTTGAGGTGGGTGGAAATGGGGGTAGGGTAGGGGAGCAAAGTGAGCCCGAACTAAGCGGGACCACACCTGCAGAGAACTCAAGAAACCCCAAGAAAGACAATTTGTGATACTGGTAAGTTTGGTAGCAGTGGAATCAGGAGAGGCAAGAGGGAGTAGAGCAAGCCACAGAGATGATCTGAATAAGTCAGTAGGGGAGGAGGCAGCAGGACCGAGTTAAGAAGCTAACAAAGGCCACAGGATAGAGAAGTGCAGGAGGGTCAAACTAGAGTAAAATAATCAGAGATGGGAGCACAGCAGATAGGGATTTTAAGAGTAAGAGTAGCTGTAGAAGGCGGGGGGGGGGACAGAGTAGATGGAAGACTAGGGAGTGGCTCTGGGATGTGCAAGAAGCAGCCACTAGGGGACTAACAGTACTGGCAAGAGATTAACGAGTAACATTTAGCAGGACACACTTTAATTACACAAAAAATGGAGAGAGGCAGTGTTTGATGGGACTTGACAGCAGGTAGTTTCAGACAGGGTAGGTCTGTGGGCTTGAATATGTGTGGTTGTTGGTAACATGAAAAAAGAGAGGTGAGGGGTTAGGCTATGGAGGGATTGAGTAAGAGTAAAAAGCTGGAGGGGAGGTTGTGTGCATATTGGGGTAACGTAAGTAAAGGAGTGAGAGGAATGGAACAGTGGGTGCTGTAAGGGAGTACGAGAAATGAAGCAGTGGGTGCTAGTAAGAACTGCCTGGGGCAGTGGTCAGAGATAAGAATAGAGTAGAAGGAGAGCCTCTAATAGGGGAAAAATGGGAGGGAGTGGATGCAGGTTGGAGTCTGAGGGCGGAAATGAGGAGTGAAAGTATGCAGTGAGGCCTAGGTACAACGTTGACCAGAGATACAGTGTATAAGAGAGACTTTGGAGCAGCAGTACAAAGTAATAATGCAATTTAGATCTTAAAAAAAAATAGTTCTAATAATAAATGCAGTAGTCACACAACAGAGGTTCATAAACATATTGCAAAGTCTATATGCATGAGTACAAAAGTGGGACAAATTGCATTAAACATTTAAATGCAATGAGATCTGATGTAGCAGAAGAGTAGTCTTACACAATTTAAAGCATTGCAGATGGGTAGTAAGTAATTACATTACAGCCTGATGGACATTAGTGTTGAGAAACAGGTATTGGATTGTTAGGATTATTAAATATTAGACTTCAAAAAGAAAAATTTGTGGTATCCCTTGAAGTCTCAGAAAGCCCAGTGTGCAACCTATACTAGGTCAAAAACAAACCAAGATAAAACTTTGCATCGTGATGGGTGTGATGTTCGCTTCCTAAATTATGTTAAGCACCTAGTTCATTAATAAAAAAAATTGAACTGCAGTTCGATTTTTATTAATGGACTTGGTGCTTAACATAATTAAGGAAGTGAACATCACACCTTCCGCACTGTAAGGTTTCTTCTTGATTTGTTGTGTTAGACATCCTGTCCTCATGTTGTAAATCTTTCACTATGATTGGATCTGATGTCAGCAGATATGTATGCACTCCCACAATTGCCGATCTATACATTTAATCAATTTTGAGGAGGACTATACCTTCTTCAAAGATTGGAGTATGTAACCCTGGTATGCAATGATTTTTATGTATCATTTGATAAGCGTGAAGCATTTTTCTTGTTTTTCTGTCCAGCTGATCCAATACCGTTTGGGGACCAGTCAGTCACACCAAAACTGTAAAGCAAATTGGTTTATAGCTTCAACTTTATTCCTAGATGTCAGTAATAATTAATGTTAGTCGTCTAAAGTATTCTTTACTGAGTTTTATTTTAATTCATGTTTTATTGACAATCCATCAGTTCCCAAATGTTTATATACTCCTTCCACTCAAGTTCGTTTATATCACATTCCTGTCCTAGACTGATGTGTTCTTGGTACTGCAACTTTCCTGCTTTAAATGTTCTTGTTCTTTTGAGGTACAGCAGATGCTTTCAAATATTCTGCACACCAACTTGTACCTTTTGGCAAATAATTTCAGCATGTTTTCCCCTGACGTGAAGGAGAAAGATCACAAGGTTTTCTGTTAATTGCCTCCTTAAAAAAAGTCTCTGTAAGCCATTCTAAGAAAATGTTCCAGCAAAAGAAGGAATGTTGCTTGCTCTGGCTTGCCCTATACTTAGGCTCCAGGACTCCAGGTTCTTGTGTTGTGTTTTCAACAGGCATCCATAGTGGAGAGATCACTTACCTCTTCGGAGTCTCTACCTTCATCTGCTCTTCTCAGGAAATGGTAAGGGGATGAGATTAGGCATGTTCTGTAGTTCCTCTTTCACATCTGACTTGTTCTTCTCTGGATAATCCATTTGCTTCTGAACACCTTGCTTTCAGGTACTGAGGTATACTATTTTTAGTCCCAGACCTTCTCCCTTGATTTGAAGTATGCTCCCTGTGTCTTGATGCCATTGAGTCTTTGCATTTTCAAATAAATGCAGGTCTCACTTCTTGCAGACCCTGTGGGTCCTTCCCCTTCTACATCAAGACAAGAGTGATTCTGTCAGCTCAGTATTTTTACTTCTGTATGAAACACTGGGGTTAATTTGGTCTTTCACTGAATTCTGTTTTGGGGTGATCTGGCTCAGGCTGTCGCTGTGTTGCATCTGATCTAATCATGTGCAAATTTAGTGGAGTGATGAATATCATTTTTCCATAATGGCTGCCTTTCAGGCTCATTCTCTTACCATTATTGTGCATCAGTTGCCTCTCTCAGCTGATAAGCACACATTATACTTGCTTTCCATGATAGTTTCTTTACATCTAATTTTTGGAGTTGTCAGCAGTCTAATTTCATTTCTTCTTGAATTTTCTTTCACTCATCCTCCTTTGATGAAACAGCAATTCCGTCTGTCACCTGTTGTTGGAGATGGTCTGTTTAGTTTAATTTTTCTCACTCTGAACTCGGTTAATAGCACCAGATGATCGAAAATCATATCTCTGTCTTGGACATAGCAGTTGCAGCCTTGGTGGTAGGTGTTAGGCTGGCCCACCCACTACCTGGTAGTAATCTTCAGTGCAGGTGTACAGCACTGTGCAGTCACATGGGGAAAGCCGTGTAGATCTTTGTGGTGATGTGGATCACACACACACACACACACACACACACACACACACCCACCCACCCAGGGGTAGAGCTAAGCCATTACAAACATTGTCATTGTTGGGATGGTGGCAAGGGATACCTGAATGGTTTTCTCCAAATAGCTTTTGCCTGTTATCCCAGGTGAAATTCGTAGGTAGGGGAGTAAGTGAGACATGTCTGCATGGGTGGAGGCTTGATGGTCATCAGGCAAGGGACACAGCAGAGGGAGAAACAATTTGCATTTCATGACCTTATCAGAGGTCATTTTCTTGAATAACTTGTTGGCACTGTTCTTGAAGGATGTTTTTTTTTTAAACCATACGTAGATCTTCTCTGCCATAAAATTATTTTGACATCCGACTGAAGTCCATACGTTAAGTAATCTTTTAAGGTGGTAACATGTCATTCCATTTTTCATGTTTTCACAGGACCTTGTTACACTGTGTATCTTTTTGGGTTATCATGGTCAGTCAGAAATAGTTTGCTGTTGGTAGTGCACTTTGGATACTTTTTAAGCGCATAGGATGTTTAAAATGTGACTGTCATTGGGTGCTACTTCAGTATGGCCCCCAAACATTTTCGCATACAGATTGATCTGTATAAGCACTCATCCATCGGCTAATAAAGATTTTTGGAGAAAGCACCCTGTCTTCACCTTTTTCGTTTTTCTTCTGGAGAAGAGGATTCATTACTAAGGAGTAACTAAGGTCTCTAGCTGTGGATATGTGTCTGTGTATACACATGTATTGAGTACATATATATCTATATTTGTGTGTGTTTGTCTGTATACACACACACACACACACGTCTAGATATACACATTTGTGTGTGTGTGTGTGTATATGTATGCATATATATATATATATATATGTATGTATGCATGTATATGTGTGTGTGTATATATAGATATATATATATAACAGACACGCACACAAAATTCATGTGTGGTTACTTGCTTTTGGATAAAGCATTAGACAGTGAATGAGTAAACTGAGCTTATAATTTTCAGGTTAGAAAATTTTCAGGTAAACAGTTATTTTGATAATACATTGAGATTCCCATTATTCTGTTTTTTATTTCCATTCAGAAAACAAGTGGACCATATTTTCCACAGCATGGCACATTTCTACCTAGTGTGTGCTCTAATATGATCACATTTTGCTATTTCAAAAAAATGTATATTTTTCTGGGTTTTGCTGAATGAGTTAGCAGTCCATAGAACCATTTTGACTGAATCGTAGTAAGATGGTGGCAGCTGCATGGCACTTCTATCCATTTGTATATGTTTCTGGAGAATGTATTATTTTCAACATAAAGGTACTGTAAAAATCAAGAGTATATGACAGTTCTGAAAAAGGGGGTTGATGAACAAACTTGACTTTAAATGGTTATTCCGATAAAGTTGATTGAAAGTACATTTGCTGAAGAAAGAAAAATGTTTCACACACACACAAGCATGCAGTGTTTAATGTGGTGGTCATTGCCCCTCGCATCTTTGTGTAGAAGGTTGTACCCTCACACGTCCCTGTTTATTATAAGACTGCTAGTTGGTGTATGCTATGGGCGATGCAGACTTGGAATATGGCAGTAGCTGCAGGTTTGCACATGTGAAATTCATTGAACAAACTGATCATACAGTGAACAGTCAAACTGTTTGACTTGTTTAGAACCACAGTTTAGAAATGCTGCACTACTTTTTGTGTACTGCTTATATTAGGGGTGTTAAGGAGCTACTTCATTTTTGACCAACATGTCTCATATTGAAGATGAAGTGGTATGTATTGTACACATCACCAAAGTAGTGTAACAGTGCAAAAAACATCACTGGAGACTAGGCATTTCTGAAATTTTCTTTCCAAAAAAACTTTTTTTTTGCTTTTTGATTTTATTAAAATGCATGCATGGTTTCTCCTCATTTGCATTTTATGACATAATTTGCATTTTTGACATGTTTTACAAAATGATTTTGTTTTAAATTTAGAAGCCTGTGAAATCGTCTTTGATGCTGATAAGAAGGGCATGATACTCAGCTCTACAGTGTACTCCAGTGTTTTGAGGATGCTGTTGGCTGAAGGTTCTCTTGAAGAAGCTTGGAGAGTGAAAAACATGTAAGATTTGCTCATCTCATTTTGAGTTAATTAAAATATTAACTGCATTTTACTAATATAATCAGTATCTATTGACTACATGTATACAAAGTAAAAAGTATGATTGTAATTTGAACTGAACAGTTACAAATTAGGTTGCAATTGCAGGTGAAGAAGAGTGGAGTTATGCTTTTTGTTTTATTTGTTTTTGTCATGAAGGCATGTGTTCTAGCTGTCTGAGGCAAAAAAAACAAAAAACTGTTGAACTCATAAGAAAAAGCACATTCCACAGAATTCATGATCACACATTATCAGACATGTACATGTGTGAATGCCTTTTTGATTTGCAGAAAGATTGCATGCAGGCAATGGGTCTGTGAAGTGAAAGCAGTTTGAGATCATGTGCCAAGTATTTCATCATTGCCATATAATGGGAGGATAATTCTGCCAGGGGTGCGAGGATAATTTAACCAGGATGCATGTTGCCTTCTGCAGGGATGTACATTTTCCAGCACCTGCTTTTGCTGCAGTTTTTGTAGGACATTAGTTGAGTTTGACAACTTTACTTGTAGGTTCATTTGAGGCTACTTGGCTAATGGCCTTAGGGACTTTACAAGGCTAGCCATGTAAAAAAAAAAAAAAGTATCCTAATTGACCAGGTCTATATCGATTTGTTGAAGGTTCACTTCCATGAACCTTTCTTCATCGGCCTGAAACCACCAAACATTCAGTTCCATGAACATTAACATCTGCGAAACATTTAAGTAGGGAAATGAAGCAGATGGCCAATTTGCCCTTTTTTCCCACTGTAGTGTGATCTCGGAGTTGGTGTAGATAGTTGGCCTGGTACAGGTTGCCTCTTAGCAGCCTGTATGATGCGCAGTACAGTGATGGGGCTTTCAGTCCTTTCATATAAGTCACATTTTAGAGGCCCTGGATTCTCTTGGTTAGAAACCTCTGTGGTCTCTCCAGTTGCAGTAAGTATCTGGTGAGATGCATACAGAAGGGGACATTGTACTCAATTAGTGCTCTTATAAGGGTCGAGTACAGTGGAGTTATAACCTATTTAGTCTTGGATACGTTACCCTTATTTATGAAATGCACAATGTAGAAGGCTTTCCTGACCAGTATGGATGCATGGTGATCGAAGTTTAGATTGCTATCAACCTGTGTTCCCAAGTCACGCATCACTGGGTTTGAGCTTAGAGGGATGCTACCTATATCATAATTAGCAGGGGCTACTACTTTGCCAAAGGGAATAATGAGATATTTTTTGCATTTAGTTTTAGTCCGTGACTTTAGCACCAGTCGTTTGTCTGCGTCAGCGCCTTCTGTAATATGTTTACATCATTGGAGGACTCTGTGATTGCACCCAGTGTGCAGTCATCTACAGACTTGGTAAGCTTCAGGCCATCTACTTTCGCCTGAAACTCAGAGACATAGAATTCTAGATGTTGACATATTGCAATTCTATGTGAACTTGTATCCTGACCACTGGTGTGCTAGTCGTCATTTGTCCTCTAAGTGAAATGGCTGTTTACATTAAAGGACTAGCCAGACAAAAGTTTTGTGTTGTACCTTAGTTGTATATTTTTACAAGGAAAAAAAAAAAACTTAACGTCTTGAAACAGTGTGCTTGTTTTTCTAGGCATGTTATAGTCCCAAGTTAAATTGTAGTGATACTTCTCACTGGAAATGTGCTTGACTAAAAATCATCTGTTATGGCAAAGGTAAAATGTTCTGCACATGAACTCCAGTTAGTTTCATGTCAGTTACCCGCTCAGTGCTTGCACTTTGTTAGTGGGCACTACGTTTTCAGCACAGCATTCAGCAAGCCAAATGTTCGTGATTTATATGTATACTGAAAGAATTGCATTAATTATCCATTTGGGGTTCATTTTATAACATTACAAACATGTCCATTGGAAGTTTTTATTTAAAGACTTCCTTAGTATGTCCAACTAACAGGATGTCCTGGGTATAAAAAGTATATATATGCATATTCACTGGAGCCACTTCTCTCACATTGGCTACCCAGGATTCACTTCTCCCATATAGCAGAAATTAGCACCTTCTTCATCTGAGCTACACATTGTTTAGTGCCTCAGTCTCAAGAACGTCTCCACCAGTTATGATTTTCAGTCTTTTCCTTGCGTTCATTACAAGAACATCTATGTGTGTGTTTAATGTCATAAGAAAAGTTTAGTTCTGTGTTGCCCAAGCATATGTAGGGCCTTTGTTGTCATCACTTTCTAAAGCAAGCCGTTGGTAATTGATTTCCTTGTCTTGGATCATTGCAGTTTGAACCTACCACACATTATTGCTTATCAAAGCTTGAGGCTTTTGAACTGTTAGCAGCCTTACTGAAACTGAATTAGTTGAAGGAAAGACGGAAAAGAGTATTCAGTGGGTCACTAGTCTTAAATGTGCATGTCTTGAGGCAATCACAAGACAGAGAGTCGTTGAGATCTAAGGCTTTTAAGGCGAGATTTGTCTTAAAGTCCACTGTTTCTTTGGTGGTCCCTGGCTTCTCGCTAACAGTTTTTGTCTTCCGGCAAGATTTTGCACACTGAATCTTTAGTCAGTTGGTTTGTGTAGTGCAGAAGAATGATGCATGGAAGATTCTGCTAGGCCTCTTTCTTGGAAACTAATCCCAAGATGAAGTTTGTAAGTAACACCACACCATGTACCTCACACTGGCCAAAAGGGGGTATCACTGCTGTTGGATAAAGGTTGTAAACCATTTTGTCTCATAGGTGACATGGAATCTTAACTCTCTTCTTCAGAGTGATCTCATGTGATTATCACAAACCCTATGATTTGGATCTTTTCTGGTCATTGTGGAGAACTGTCTGCATGCTACTGCACCCAACAGACTACTTGGTTCGACTTTTGCAGTACCCATGCCACTGTTTTCAAAGAGGGCCAGGCCATTCACAACAGGGGTGAATTTATGAATGGTTATCCAATTGGCTAGCTTCTTTTAAAAAGCAGACAGTATGTGTCACCCTACTTAAACTGAAGAGGGAGTTTGTTCCAGAAGGGGTAAGTGTGCATGTCCAAGCTATCCTTTCTTCTTGTCTTATTTATTGGTTGGAGCAGATTCATATCTCTGGGCCCTGTTGTTAGCTTGATTGTTTGTCTTATTTATTGGATGGAGCAGATTCATATCTCTGGGCCCTGTTGTTTGTTTTATGAGGTACAAGTGTTCTTGCACTACTGGATCCCATATTAGCCCCGTAAGCAAGGCACGAAATGTGAAACTGAGTGCAGGGATAAAGTTTCTAGTCTTTCTTGTTAAGGTCTTTTAAAACCCTGATCTTTTCAGCGGCAAACCTGGCTTCTTCCTGGTATGGTACTGAATGATTTGTCAAGACCGAGTACACTGAATGGACAGCTTGTCCCCCCTCTACTGCCTGAGTAACCGTCTCAAAGACTTTAAGTTTCATTAGACAGGATCTACTCTTGACAAAGACAGAGGGTCAAATTTGACAAGATTTTTTTGTATAATAGTTAAGTAAATCAGTTGTGATACATTCCATGGCTTTGCATACAAGACTCTCTAGGTTGATGGTTCTGCACTTCCCAGGGTCTGAATTGGGGTAGCATCTTAGCAAGTGTGCATCACTTACATGGGACAAAGCTACTTGTTAGACTTAGGTTGAAGAGGTTGAGTTGTGGGTCTAACTGTGCTTGCTCAGTGTTGTTATTAGGCAACCAGGTTTGCTGTCGGGCCCCATAAACAACACATTTTTTTATTTTGGAAAATCCCTTCAGTATATGCTCTTTTAAGATGATTGGTGGCTTGATTCCATCAGGAATAAGGAGGTTTGGAATATATATTTCTGGGATAAAGTTAGGACTAAATTTATTTGCCGCTGCATTGGAGTAGTTAGTATCATTATGAAAGAAGCTCAGTGCAATGTTGTGTATTATTCCTTATTTTTCCTGATATAACTAAAGAAGAATTTTTAATTTTCTTAACTGCTGTGGCTAGTCAGAGTTTGTGGGAAGCCTTAGTTTTTTTTGTATCCTTTTTTAATTTCTTGTCTAGCTGTTTGATGTTTTCCTTACTGCTATATATGTTTAGAAGTATTTTCCTTTGATTACATAGTTTATTAATGCTTGAAGACCACCATACCAGTTTGCTTTTAAACCTCTCCACTTGCTTAAATTTAGTTGCAACTGCCAATTTAATACATTTCTCCAGGTGCAAGTAGAATTTTTCTGCATAACTGTTTGCACTATCAAATTTATGGGTAATTCCTTTATACACAAATTTAGGGACTTCATTATAGAATCTTTGAAGACTGTATATTTAAAGTCCTTGAATTCTGTGATATTTGTTTCTGTCATTTTGGAGATTTTGATGGAGAAAGTTAATAGTTTGTGTCAAGGGACACCCTGTGGGTGGTACATCTAGATGTTATGCTAATTTATGACCAAGTCATGTATATTCTGTTCTCTAATAAATTCATTAACAATCTGGTCCAGGGAGGAGTTCTTTATGAAATCTATGAAATTTTGAGCATATCCAACATTGGTGGGTGTAGTTCCCACTTTTAATCATTGGATATTTAAATTATCCTACAATAACAACATTACTACATTGGGGGGGGGTTCAAGAATATTTAGCTTTATTGTATAATTCTTCTGTAAACATAGAATAGGATGTTTAGCATGCTATGATGTTATTTAGCATGATTTGAATGTCTGTATACCCACTTGAGGGTCTTTAGGTATTTGTCTCAAGTCCCTAGCAAATCTGGATATGCCAGCATAGTTTTCAAACAAGTGGTGAGCACAAAATCCAGGCACTGAGGGTGTGCTCTCTGGACAGTTAAACCAGTTCTGTATAACAACACACAGACAGATATGCTCCAAATCCAGGAGGACCTCGGGGTTCTTCAGTTTTACTTACACTTCTAGTATTAAGTAAATCCAGTTTGATATCATCAGTTGGTTGATTAGTTTTGGAAGTTAGGTTGTGAGGTCCATCAGCTAAACCTTGTCTCAAAAAATACAGTGGGGACAGCAAAAACTTTCACCCTTATGTAGCAGCCTTGAAATCAGAGTCAAACCCTCCTTGGCGAAGCAGGTATCATCAAGCATCTCATCCAGTACTGGATCCCCCTTGAATGTCATCAGGTGTTTAGCCAGTTATTAAAGCCTATCATTTTTTCTTTAAATCTCACCATCATTTTTAATGTTGCAGGGATTCCACTCAATGCTAGTGTCTTTTCTGCATTTGTGGCATGCATGGAGAACTCTGTCATGTTTCTCTTTATCCCTCAGGCTTTACACACAAAGTTATTTATCCCAATATGGGCCAGCACCATTCCATAATATTGTTAATAATTAGTATGTTAGCAATTGTTCTGGAGCTTTTCTCCCCGTACCTCCACTGAAAACCAACATCTCTGTCCAGTCGGACCTCCCTGGTAAATGTAAAATAAAATAAACACATTTATTTGCTGTAGGGGTCCTAAGGGCCCTTGTAATGTTAGTAATCTTGGCCTTTGAAAAGAGATCTCACCATTGCCTCCTTTTTTATCCAGCCTCGTGAGTGTAGAATCCACGAGCCTTACTTTGGGTCTTGTACCTAGTTTTCCATTGTGGCTTGGGCAAGGATTTTTCTTTTTAGTGCCACCAAGTACAGTAATTCAGTGTGGTTATGTACAAAGTGTGTGTAGGTAAGCGATGCTCATAGGATGTGTTAGTTTGTGAGAGTATGCGAGTTGGAGATTGTGCCCTTGAATATGGCTAGGTATGAGAACATCTTGCAATAGGTAGCGAGTGAAAGGAAATAACTGAGACATCTGATAACTGTTTCATCCTGATGATGGGAGCTGGTATCTTCATTGTACAAACCTTGCCATGTTAATCCATTGGTAAAGGTGTATTCTGTAGTTGCTGTCAGTGTGTGTTCAGCCTTCCCTTCCACAGTAGCCATGTTAACTGTAGCTCAGCTTTGAACACCATCCCCAGCACTCCATGGAGGAAGAAAGAACAGACCTTAATGAAATGCATTTCAGAAACATGAAATCTTACTTTGTGAGGTCTTGTTAGTTGTTTGATTTTATTTTCTCCTTTTTGCTGCCCTCTGTCAGTTATTATTTTCTTAATCTTTAAATTTAGTAGCCTGTTTGGTGAATCAGTGAATGAGATTCGCTCCAGCCATCAATTGCAGTTCAACAAACATTTTTCTTGAATGTTCCCATTGTCTGGAACAAATGTGCCCAATGTTGACTTGTGTGATTGTCGTATCATTTCTTGATTGTAAGAAAATACGTAGTCCCCTAGAGTCCATCATTTTTGCCCCATGTGTTTTTCTTCTCATTCGGACCTCAAGCTAAATTCACATCATGTAAAGTGTTTGCATTCAGTGATTAAAAGTAAATCTTTCAGGTTTGTCCCCCTCAGTTTAACTAAGGATCTCCATTGTAACTTTAACTGAGGAGAAGCTCGAAATTCTGGAGTTGACTGGAAGGCAGAATTCAAGCAGTCCATTAAGAATCATCCTTGTTGAAAATTGGCTTGATCAGAGTTTCTTGCTAAGGATGTTCTTGTAGTCATTTGCTCTTTTCTGCTTTGCACAGAAACTTGAATTCACATTGCACTCCTGCATTCATCATAATTTGTACTGTCCACTGATGCTATCCACCACATTGATGACATTTGATAGAGAGTAGGTGATTACTTGTGGATAAATTCAGGGTAGCCCTCCACTGTTGAGCAATGCACGTCCCTCTGAGTTGGGGATGATGTGGGTGGAAGCAAGTAATGCCCTGGTTGTCCGTCTACAGTAAGGCCTTGGGGGCGATCATAAAACAAAAATTGTCATTTTTTTCATACCTGGTGTTGGGCTTTGATAGAGGCTATTGTCCTGACATGGTTTTGTTTTTATCATGTAAAGGTTATTCTTCCAGTGCACTCTTTGTGTCGCCACAATGTGACATTTTTGCATCAGGTTATTATAGCAGCAAAGTCGACTACTGACCTGACTTCCACTCCCAAATGAAAATAATTGGTGTTAATCTACGGCCAGAAAGGGACAGGATCTGTTATTATTTAGGTATGTCACACACTTTAATTTTATATTTCATCTGGTGCAATAAGTCCTATAAAAGATTAATCGTCATCTATCTTGGTTTAGAAAGGTTCTGTGTATAAAGGCTTGATGACCCTATTCGAGCACAATATCAGAATTTTGCCTTGGAATGCCTCACATTAGCACTGTTCAAGCCCATTTGAATTGTGTTTGCTATCTTGGAAGACTTGAGTGTTGGCTGTTTTGGTGAAAGAATTGAGGTCCACATTCTGTGATAATGATCAATATTTTTTAACCCCACCTTCTTTCAGCATAAATCCTTAATTTTAATGAATTTAGTGGCAGAATTCAACATAGTATGTATACATAGTAGTGTATTTTTCAGAGTATTGTAATCACTCATTTGGGTGCTTTCTAGCATAGGATAAATATATGGTGAATGCTTATGTTTCCATATCTGTTATGGTCTAGTAGTACAGTTGCCTGTGAACCTTAATGAAGATAGGGCAAGCAAGTCAATGAACTTTCTTTTTTTTTTTTTAGGATATTGCATTTTACTCTCTCTTTCTCGCTCTCTCTCTCTCTCTCTCTCTGAGCAATAGGATGGCAAAAGAATTGGCTAGGAGTAACAAACTTCACCCTGCTCATGGTCATAATGGCGTCCGGCACGTGCCTCAGAGAAGTTTCAACGCAGGAGAACTAGATTCCAGATTTGGTAGCTATGGTCTAGTACAGGAGAGAGAGACTATAGCAACCCACTCTGTGGTCCATTTCCTTATCTGCACTACAGCTTTGGGGTATGGTTATCAGAGTTCAGACATATTTCAACAGAGTTGTCATTTTTTTTTTGGGGGGGGGGGCATGATAGCATAAAGTTTATTTCCATTTCAAAGTGGTTGAAAAGGAGAGGATTCCAAATGACATTTTTTTTGGTAGCTGTTACCAAATAATTTACAGCGAGACTATTCTGATTAATAACATTTTGGGAAATGCACTGTTTGTGATATTATATCTAATTTAGCTTAGCAATTCTGATGTGCACCCACGTACCCTGGGAATCCTTCAGGTGGGTTTGTTTACAGACTTTTTTGGATTCTATAGTTGCACCGTTCTCCTCTTTTTTGTAAACTATTCATCAGTGCTGTTCTCCAGGCTTCTGTAGAGAATGAGTTGAAGTAAGAAAAAAAGACTTCTGTCTTTAACAACTGTACATTTTTGCTGTACACACCAACAGGAGAAGGGATCACCGTAGAAGAAGCTTCACTGGAAGTGCTTTGTCGTGGTAGTTTATTCATAATGTGAGATCTTAGGTGGTCTGATTCAGCTGTCTCAGCCACTATGATTGAAACACTAGCCACTGGACACTGATAAAAATTCCCAGTCTTTAGTTTCTCCCCCTTACCTGCAATTCTCCACTGCCTACAGCCATTTTACTCTAGATCTCATTTACCTTTCATCCTGGCAAAATAAGATGGCCCAAAGCTTGTTTTTAGGTTTTGCCATTTCTCTCTACATTTAGATACTCTGTTGAGTCACCATTCCAGGTGTTTGCAACATAAGACCATCCCTTTTGTGGGCATCTTTTTCCAACTTCCCAACCTGAAAATGACTGACACCACAGATACTTCCGACTTTGGGTGGATAGTGCATTTTCAGTGGCGGACTGCCCAAGATGTTTCACGGGATAATGCCCACTTTGCATATCAGCTTTCTGGAGAAGGGACAGTCCTCTGTACCCTGTTGACATTCCAGAATACTCTTCTTCAAGGAGTGATTGCTGCTGACTACAACAATGCCGTAGCTTCTTAAATCATCAAGAAAGGAAGAAATTATTCCTGTCCCCTTTGCAGAGAAGTGATGAGACTGCTGTAATGTGCCATGTTTTTGGATCACTATTGGATAGCTGTTTCAAAGCCACAGGGGATCCCTCGGCTAGATGATGATGATGAAATCTTTCTTCCTTCATTGAGAGAATCCTCAGTATGATTTCTTTGCATCCCTACCAAATGTAAATGCAGTGATTTTTTCCCCCTAATTCCCCCTCTGGGACAAGCTGCACAGCTGAAGCCATAGTCCAAGAGTTGCCTCCAGGACTTTTATTTATTTATTTATTTATTTTAAAGGAACCCCTGCTATCTATCAAGCCTTCCCTTCTGGACTTGAGGCCATTCATTCCCTGGTAATGCAGAATCCCCGATCCACTTGCATGTGAGCCTTCCATAAGGACTGTCGTAGAAGCAAACATCAGGATTGTTTGTGCCCTCACTAGCATCCTGGCAGTGAAGGTATTTTCTTATTTACCCAACCCCACACCTTTGAACAGGAGAATGAGCACTCCATGACTACTTTGGGGGGGGGGGTCACAAGACCTTCCCACATAGGTGCATACTCCTGCACACCCACTGTGAAGGTTGCCACTATCATCAGTAGCTCAGAAAGCTAAATGCCTGTCCGTGGGCCTGTCATGAGCAACCCAACTCCTCCTCCAAGTAGACTGTAGCCCTGCCCCTCTGTGTTCCCAGGACAGACTCATCTGTCTTCTCCTCTCAGCACTATCAGTTGCCCGAGTGACTTATTGAACTCTGGTCACCTGGGCTGTAATTAGGACTTATCCCTCTACATCCATAGCACTGGCTGTCCAAGTCTCATGTATGCCTTTCCACATGTTCCCCTGATTTCATTGTTTATTTATAAGGCAAAGTTAAACAGCGCTATGGCCAACCTCATGGCCCCATTCTGACTATGAAGTGAGGTTGCCCTTGCTCTGGCTTCACATTCTAGAGAAGCATCTCAGGTTTAGACCTTTCAGGCCCTTCTTGTCTCACTTGTCCAACAAGCATCACCCAGGCTTTCATGCCGTCAAGTTAACTGTGCTTCCAGTAATGACTGGGGACATGGATTAACTCAATATAGTAGTTCAGGTCTGCCAGGAAACCTTATACAGTGAAAACATTCAAAGCCAGAAGGATACATTTCTCCATTTTGAGCTCAAAAAAGGGGTTGTCAGCCTTTTCCATTCTGGTTTCTGCAGAATTCCAGATTGTGTTGTGGCTTCCATTAAAGTTAACCTGGCAGCTGTCTCATGTTTCCATTAGGGCTTTCAGAATTCCTCTTTGACTTCCCATAAGGTTTATACTGTTTTTCTTAATGAGGTTTTCTTGTCATACCTCTATTTAAGGAGCATGTACTACCCGGAGAGCTCCAGTTTGTTTTAAAGAAGTTCCAGCCATCATCTAGAGCAAAACTGAAGCTTCTTTCCTGAAAAATAACTTTTCTTGCTAGCCATTACTTCAGCAAGATGAATTTCTGAGCTGCAGTCCTTATGCATAGGTGGTCTTTGTTGGTCTTCCACAAGATAGGGTGATCCTGCAAAAGATCCTTACTTAATACCCAAATTAGCCATAAAGATGCACGAACCCACAGTCATACAGACCCGTTTCAATTTTAAACCATAATTCTAAGATCTTTACTACTATTTTGTCAAAAGACTAGTCCCAGTATTGCCCCATCTCAGAGTTAGACCTCTGCAGATTTGTGGGAGTAGGCAGATATCTGACAACATCACAAAAACATTAACATCTGCTATCCCCCTTCTCTTTGCTTTATATTTAGACCTGCTGGAGATGGCAGTAAGAGAATACTCTATATCAGGATATGTATGGGGATATAACAAGGAGAAGACAACCTTAGTTACAGATGACATTGTTTTGTACTTAACAGATCCAAAAAAAGATGTCAAAGACCTATTTATAAAATTAGAAAACTTTGGAAGTGTATCAGGCTGTAAAATGAATGAGCTCAAAACAAAGGCAATAGTATTAAACTATGCATCCAAGCATGAACTAATACAAACACACCCTTACCTATGGAGCCAGCAAAGAGTGAGATATCTGGGAGTCTGGCTATGGAATAATGTAAGCTTAGCAACAGAGGATTCGTAGAAAAGTTTTACAAAAACGAATAGGTAAGTTAAGTGCCTGGAAAGTACTGGAAATGAACGTGGATAATGAGATCTTGGCCATTAAAAGATTTGTGGTCCCTTGAGTTTTATATGTCAGTCAAGCATTTTACTTTTCTTCCTCAAGTGGTATATGCCACAGAGTTGACAAAGAATTCATTTCTGTGGCAAAATAAGAAAAGGGTAAGTAAAGAAAAAAAAGTACAACTCCCAGTTGAACAAGGAGGCTTGGGTCTTCCCAGTTTCGAGGCTTACTGCAGGGCCACTCAGTTAAGACTTGTATACATTCTTTTACATAAAATGTATAAGAACAGAAATTAAAGATCTCTGGGATCTGTGTGCTTCTAAAACTCAAAGTACATGTTTCCCGTTATCTAAGAGTAATTCTCAAGTGCTTGTTACTCAAGAAAAGCTTCCAAGAGTAGGAGTGGATACTCCCAATAGGAGCAGATGAGTTTGGGTGCAAAACTAATCAAACTCAACGTTTTGCAGCTATATGGAGGAAAGCAAACTGAACTTGAAAATATTAGGAATTCATAGCAAATGGTGATTGTGTGCTTTATTGATAAGAAACGAAAGATGGACAGCACAATGGTGCAGCAGTGGCATTGTCGCCTCACTGCAAGAGGTTCTCCGGTTTGATTCGATTCTCAGCTGGGGTGCCTTCTGTGCGGTGTCTGAATGGTCCTCCCTGCATTCGTATGGGTTTCTTCTGGGTGTTCCGGTTTCCTCCAACATTACAAAGACATGCATCTGGAGCATTTCTCCCCAGGCCTCATATGAAAATTTAGTAATGATCTCCAAAAAGTAAACTGATAATCAATATTACCATAGAGTTCCAATAAGTGCTCGAACACCCCTGATTTGTATCACCTCCGGTTCTGTTGTGTGGCCAAACAGCTGATAGCGATACAAATCCCTTTCGCTATGCAGAATTTTCACTTATTCCAAAGAATCAGCAACTGTAGTCAATAAGGTTACTGTTCTTCTAAGCAGCATGCCAGTCTGATATATTAAAATAACTAATTTATTGAAATAACTAATTTGTTGAACTTTTACATTTGTTATTACAAGTTAGTCGCTACTAAACTCGTAATTAAAACTGCTGCTTGTTCGCACACTTGATACAAGCAGGTACTAAATACGTTAAAATAAAAAATGCGGAAAAATGCATTCGCAGAAAATAAAACTAACTTTAACAAACTTTGTGACCACTGGTTAAGCGCTTTCACCCAAAATCTTATGGGCTTCTTCAGAACACCATTGATTTTAACAGTCGGATTTTTAAAACCTTAAGGGCGCCAAAATGCTTTGATTGTTTAAACATTTAAAGTAACAGTACTATATAAATACCTCTAATCTCAAATAGTATGTTGCACTACCCTAATTGCATAATTATAAAAAAATATTTTAAAAACTGTTACAATAATAATAAAACAATGTATTAAGATGTCATATTTGTCATAAAATTCATAACTTAGTAACAGTATAACAATAACTGATATGACAGTAAATAAATACAAGAATAGATGCATTTCATTCAGTGACTGATATGCCCTGGTGTTGTTAAACAACTATTCATCTAAAGTCCTATCGCTAACCTTTCTAAGAAGGTGTATTTTAATTTGTGATCTACTATTCATATATGTCTGTGATGACTAATGTAGTTAAAATACACTAAGGTGATAACCTAGTTAATACTATTAAATGTATTTAACTATAACTTCATAATAGTTGGAACAGAAACTAATAAAAAGCTGTTAGATATTGCAAAATTCCCATATGAAGGATGTTGTCCAAAATTACTATTCTATGTACCGGCAACATAGGAATATTGGTGTAACTTTATAACCTATATTTATAAAACTATGTAATCAAAATTAATGAACTATAAATGTTGGAATTACATGTTGATCTCCAGAATAGCCTTCAATGAAATACTGTCGTTGAGTCCCGGGGGTGTGGTTGCATCTGTAAATATTTGCCACCATGCTTCTCTATAACTTAAAAATGTGTTATTGTCTCTTCCTCTGGGATCATTATGAACTGTGTCTAATAAGGCAAATTTAAAATGATGTTTGGGACCTTTTTGTTCTATGTGCTTAAATAATTCACTTTTCTGATCCTTCTTTCTGATATTATAAATGTGCTCGTAAATGCGTTTTTTTAAACTTCTTTCTGTTTTTCCCACGTAGTAACCAAAACACTCTTGACAAACAGCAATATAAACAACCATCTTGGAGTTGCAATTCCCTTTGATAGGCCTAATTCTAGGTCTGAAGATATTGTTAAGAATGATTTCCTTTTTATCAAATATATAACAACATTGTCTACATGATCCACATTTATTTGTATTTTGTTCTATATCTTTCCCTTTTTCTCCACTGTGTCTGCTTCCTTTTTCCAACAGTCTTTTAATGTTGGCTCCCATCTTGTACACCATTACTGGTTTGTCTCCTACTATATTCCTCAGCGTCTCATCACTGGATACTATGTGCCAATACTGTCTAATAATTTGTGTCACATCATCAATTCTAGGACTATATAACATAATTAAAGCTTTTTGTTTGTCTCCATCCATGTTGTCCTTTCCCAATGTTTTACCATTGCACCCATAACCTTGGTTTGTTTCATTACCTAAACCTAACAGGGGCTTATATTTATTGCCCCATAAACTTAATACATATATATCAGTATCATTTAATAACTTCTCAGGATAGTCCCTTTCGTGAAACATAGTATGAATGTATTTTATTTCATCCAATAAGGTTTTGTACTCAGAGGTCATTCTCATAGCTCTTATACATTGACCCTTATATATATTCTGCTTCATCTTCTTAGGGTGACAACTTCCATATGCTAAGTAGTCATTAGAAAAGGTTTCCTTCCTATGAATTTTAGACTGTAATTTACCTTTATGTGAATATACTAAGGTGTCTAGGTTATGCCATACCACTGTTATATGCATAGGTAAATTTCAAATATTCACTACTGGTATTAAGAAACTGAATAAACTCTAGTAATCTTTCTTCACTAGAATTCCAAATAATGTAAATGTCATCAAGAAACCGCACATAATGGACAATATGTTCAAAAAAGGTGCTGGGAAAAATGACAGTTTCTTCCCAATCTAGCATAACCAGGTTGGCACATATGGGAGCACAAGCGGCTCCTATAGCTACCCCCCTGGTTTGCCTGAAATATTCCCCTTCATAATATATGAAATTATAGTCTAAGACTAAATCTAACATTTCTATAAACAAACTAACTTCATCCCATTTGATACCCGCATGTTTTCTGATGCTGTTCCCAAAGGCTTTAAGACCTGAGTTTTGGGGGATACATGAAAACAGGTCGATAACATCAATGGTTACGAACTTATATCCCTGGTTCCATACTTAAATTGGGAAGTTACTCAAAAATTCCCAAGAATTTTTAACAAGATGAGGGATGTGTTTGTATATATGTTTTAATTTAACATCAATATATTTACCCAATGGATAAGTTTTAGATTTACTTCCAGAAATGATGGGTCGAAAGGGGGGGGGGTCTGTAATATTTTTATGAATTTTCGGAATGCCTACCATGGTAGCCAATCTAGGACACTTCACCTTCAAAAATTTGTAAGTGTCTTTATCAATTCTACCATCAATTAGAAATTCTTCAATATAACTATCAATTCTCTGGTAGGCAATGTTAATTTCATTCAATGATGTAGGTTCATAATTTCCTGAACCATATAATATGTTGTGTATCTTGTTAATGTATTCAAAATTATCGTATAATACTATCCCTCCACCTTTGTCTGGTTTCATTACCCTTAAATTGTCATTTTGCTGCAAATTTCTGAGTAGGTCTAATTCTTCATTAGTCATGTTACTGTTGATATGTGCGTATCTCTGTTTTCTGTACATCTTATAAATGTCTCTAGACACAATTTTTTCATAAGTCTCAATAGTGGAATAACTCACTGGTATGAATGTACTTGGAGCCTTAAGTACAGAACTACTTCTTTGTTCGAAAGCTTTTGCTCCCTTAATGTCCTTACTATTAAACATAATAGCTAAATTCATCTTATAGGTTCATAGGTTCATACTAGGCTATCTGCCCAAGGGCATTTACAAGCCTAGCCCAGAGTTTTGTGGCTTTTGCCACCCCTTTAGTCTGAAGGAAACTATGCCCATTATTTTGCTGTGCCTCTGTCAAGCAGTGACACTGAGGTAATCCCTGGGGTATATTTGCGATCTCCCATCCATTGGTCAAGATTTCTCTTGAACAAGGCCAGCGAGGTGCTCTGCCTCACATGTACCGGGATTTTGTTCCACAGCATAGGGAGTCTCTGGGTGATGAATCTGTCCCTCCAACACATCCTATTAATAACCGTGTCCAGGTTTAAGTCTCCCGCCCTTGTAGTTTTGAGGGATCTAGATTTTTTGAGGTGAAGCATGTTCATCAGTTCTGGGTTGGACATGGCCTTGTATGTCAGGCGCAGGTCACCTCTGAGCAAACGGTAAGCGACTGAATAGAGCTGGAGTTCCTTCAGTCGGGCAGCATAAGACATATTTTTGAGGCCGTTTATCCTTTTGGTGAGGAACTTTTGGGGCCTTTCCAGCCGCTGCAGATGTCGGGTCAGATACATTCCGAATGGGGCATTGTACTCAAACATTGGTCTGATGAGTGATGAGTACAGGGGGCCGATGACCTCTCTTGATCTAGATGTGAATCCCTTCATGATCAGGTGGGCAATGTAGAAGGTCTTCCTAACTACTTTGGCAACGTGAGTGTCAAACGAAAGGTTACTGTCAACCTGGGTCCCCAGATCCCTGATAACCTCTTCTGTGCTCAGTGATTGCCACCTATATGGTAGCTAGGGGTAACCTTGTTTTTCCCGAGGGGTATGACTATGCATTTCTTGGTGTTTAACTTTAGGCCATGGCTCTGGCACCAGTTATCCGTTTCTATGAGACCCTTCTGGAGGATATCTGTGTCAGATGTATTCTCGACTATGGCTCCCAGTTTGCAGTCATCTGCAAATTTTGTCAGCCATAACCCTCCTGTGTTTGCTTGTACTTCTGAAAAGTAGATGCCGAACAAGAGTGGGCCCAGGACTGAGCCCTGTGGGACACCACTTGTGACAGGCTTTGTGTCTGACATGGCGCTAGCAACTCTGACCCTGTGGGTTCTGTCACTTAGCCAGTTTGCACCCATCTTGTGACGTATGGGTTTACATTTAAGCTGATGAGTTTTTCAATGATACCTGAGTGGGGTATTGTGTCGAAAGCCTTTGCCAGGTCGAGGTAGGCTGTGTGGACTGCCTTTCCCTCATCAATGGCCTTGGTGACTGTTTCAAAGAAGTCAACCAAGTTTAAAAGGCATGATCTGCCTTTGACAAAGCCAAACTGGGTTGGATCCAAAGTCTGTAAGTCCCCTATGTCTTTATTTATGAGTTCCATTATGATCCTCTCCATAGCTTTGCAGATCAGGCTTGTCAAGCTGATGGGGCGGTAATTACCAGGGTCGGTGGGGGCACCGCCTTTGTGAAGTGGGACCACAGTTGCCGTGCGCCACTCCTTGGGTACGTATCCTGAGGTGAGGCTAAGATTAAACAGCTGTCCTAACTGCGGGTTTAATTCCTCATTGAGTTCATGGAGCACACAGCCGGGGACACCATCTGGTCCCATGGATGCTGTGTTTTTCGCTTTGGAGAGAGCAGTTCTCACCTGAGCGTTAGAGATGTTTGGGGGGCTACAATCCTCTGGTATAGATATCTCTCCTTTTGTGGAGAGTTTGCACTGAACCTGTCAGCCAGTATGTTGGCAATGTCTGTAGGTTCAGTGATTTTTTACATCATTTTGAACTAATTCTGAGCATATCTGGGAGTTTCCTCCCAGGTTTCTAACATAGCTAAAGAAGGCCTTATGATTGTCTTTTGAGTCCTTAGTGATTTTTCTCTCAAAATTTGCCTTAGATGATTTTATGAGAGCTCTTAGTTTTTATACTTATAATGATCAAAGGTGTCTTACCTTTTAAGGATTTTGCTCTATCTTGTAGTAGCTTCCTCCTTTTGTTGTAGAGCTTGTTTATGGCTGGGGTCCACTAGACTGGACGCTTGCCTTTGGTACAAAGAGTCTTTGTTTTGTTTGGGATTGCCTGATCCATGCAGTCCTGTAGGTGCTGGTAGAAGGCATTTGTAAGTGATTCAGCGGTTTGAGTAATGTTTTCCGCCGGCTCGGGGGCCTTAAAAGAGACCACACTAGTCTTTAGAAGTGTGAAGTCTGCTTTTGAGAAGTTCTTCACTGTGTTTTTTTTTTATCTCAGGTGGGGGCGGGATGAGGACAGTGAGGGGTATACTTCTGGTGTTAAACATTGTGCTCCCATGTTCGTGATGATGAGATCAAGTATGTTTTCACCTCTTGTGGGGATGGTGACTAGTTGTTCCATGGCATTTGAGTTTATGAACTCTAGGAACCTTTGGGCTAGAGTGTTGGGGCTTGAGTAGTGATCCCAGTCTATATTAGGGTAGTTGAAGTCACCTAGTATGATGGTGTTTGGAGATACATTTATCCCCTCCAGTGTTTTTAGGAAAGCTATGTGAGGTTCCTGAGATTGAGAGGGTGGCCTGTAACATGCTACAAATTGCAGAGCAGTCTTGCCTATGGTTAATTGCACCTGGATGGCCTCCGATGCATCGTGCGTTGCCATCAACCTTGAGGTGTGGGTGTCCTTGATGAATATGGACACCCCCCTCCTTTCTTGGTGTTGTCCGGATTTTGGGGCCGGAACGCATGATATGAGGTAAAACCTGATGGTGCTGGGGTGCTCTCAGGAGCCTTGAACCAGGTTTCAGTCACAGCACAGACATCGATGTTCTCCATACTGAGAAGGACCTCGAGTGCGTGCATCTTGAGGTTGAGACTTCTGGCATTGAGCAGCATTACCCTTAGTTTTTCCTTTTTGTGTTCTAGGGTGGTAGGTTTAGAATTTGAGCCTTGCCTAAAAAAGGCACTATGGGGGTGGCAAGAGCCTTTGCCAATATCCGGAAGCCCAGGGGTGACAGGTGCAAGCCGTCCCTTGTGAAGCAGCGTGGCTTTTCCAGCATGTCATCCCAGGCAGACAGACATTGGATCCCCTTTGAATGACACCAGAGTTTAAGCCAATTATTAAAGCTGATCATCTTATCTCTGTATTGTGGCATCATTCTTGGTGAAGGTAGGATACTGCTCAAGGTCAGGGTCATACCTGCCTGGGCTACATAATCAGAGAGCTCCTCAATGTCTCTTTTCATGTAGTCCAAGGAGGTACGTCTCTGGTCGTTTACACCAGCGTGGACAATGACTGAGTCGTACTTGTACCTGCTGTTGAGAGACCTGAGTGCTTGCGTTATGTGGCGGATTCTAGCGCCCGACAGGCAGCTTACTATGACCTTCTCCTTACTCAATCTGGTGAGCGGGATGTCAGTGTGTCTGACTATGGAGTCACCAATGACAAGTGTGTTTGGCATTGTGTTTGGCCTTAAGGGCTGTGACTTTGGCACACTGACTGTGTGGTCTATGTGTTGCATGTGTTGTGTCCTGAGGTGGTAGTTGTTTGGGTGTCTGCTTTGGTGGCCTCTGGTGTTTTGGTAGATTTTTGATCAGAGCCTCCGAGTATGTCTTTGTGTGTTTATGTGTATGATTTGAAGTTGTGTTAGTACTATGTGAGACTGGGTATGTGGTGTGTGTGGTTACCTTCTCCTCCTGTCCGGTCTTGCCAGTCCTATTTTGAGAGAGCTCAGCCTCCAGTTTGGCTGTATAGTTGCATCTCTTGCATGTATTTCTGTTTTGTGGGAGAAGGAGAGGGTTGTCTGTGTACATGAGGCAATTGTAACATTGCCTCAATATTCCCAGGTTCACCAGCTGAGCAGGAGAGGACACTAGCAACTGATCCCTCGACATGCTAGAAGGAATAGACAAAAACTTAAAAAAAGACTCCGGGGGATGTGGGTGATCGAGAAAGGGGTTTTAGGCTGGTGGGGTACTATCTATAATAAAAGTGCTATATCAAAGTGAAAAAGTACTGTAGGAGCAAGTGCTAGGCTTTACAGATAGAGAATAGTCTACTTAGGAATCAAGTAGAGCTGAACTTTTTAGTTATAGGATACGCAGGTTTGATCAGTAGTACAGTTCAAGGAAGGCTGTTTTAAGGGAAAATTTGAAGAGTGGACTTTAGGTAGCCCGAATAGTTTAACCTTTATTAACCGCCGCTGCTCTTGTAGCAACTCCGCGCTAAATCGCGCTAACGCGCGCTTTAGCGTGCTTTATAGCAGGGGGTTGAAAAGAGCTAGGAATTGACCCAAAATGGCCAATGGACTACTAGTTACTGGCTTGTACCACTCCGAAATGGACGAATAGGCTGCTCAGTGCTTCCCACTCCCGCTGGTAGGCAAAGAAGCTTCCCTTTTCCAAATATGGATATGGAACAGTTTCAGGAACCAAGACAAAAGCCCAGGGATCAGCAAACTCTGATACTGGACTATTCTAGTTCAGCAAGGCGGGAAAACAAGAGATTTTTTTTTTTTTTTTTTTTTTCAGATAGAGGAGAAAAACAGTAAATAAATGCTTTAAATGCTATGAATCGGCTAGCGCACTTGAGTGTGTAGCCTACAGATACAATATGCAACAATTAGAAACTTTTAAAGTGCAAAAACAGTTTAACAGTTAAGACACAGAAAAATCACTTAAAATGCAGTAGAAATAGGCGAAAATGCAGTCGCTAGACAATAAACAGTAGAAAGGCCACAAAAAAATTGTACTTATATCAGGAAAAAGTCGCTCTTTTGCTCTCTGCTGCTTGAATCACTCTGCAGGACACCACGAGGAGCTGTGCTGAGTTGATATCAAGCTAAAAAGGCGCGCTTTAGCGTGCTTTATAGCAGGGGGTTGAAAAGAGCTAGGAATTGACCCAAAATGGCCAATGGACTACTAGTTACTGGCTTGTACCACTCCGAAATGGACGAATAGGCTGCTCAGTGCTTCCCACTCCACTGGTAAGCAAAGAAGCTTCCCTTTTCCAAATATGGATATGGAACAGTTTCAGGAACCAAGACAAAAGCCCAGGGATCAGCAAACTCTGATACTGGACTATTCTAGTTCAGCAAGGCGGGAAAACAAGAGATATATATTTTTTTTTTTTTTTTTTCAGATAGAGGAGAAAAACGGTAAATAAATGCTTTAAATGCTATGAATCGGCTAGCGCACTTGAGTGTGTAGCCTACAGATACAATATGCAACAATTAGAAACTTTTAAAGTGCAAAAACAGTTTAACAGTTAAGACACAGAAAAATCACTTAAAATGCAGTAGAAATAGGCGAAAATGCAGTCGCTAGACAATAAACAGTAGAAAGGCCACAAAAAAATTGTACTTGTATCAGGAAAAAGTCGCTCTTTTGCTCTCTGCTGCTTGAATCACTCTGCAGGACACCACGAGGAGCTGTGCTGAGTTGATATCCTTCCTTGTGAATTTCTTTATTTCCACTAAACAATCCACCAAATTGAACTGGGGAGTTGGGATGAATTTCATTCCTTTCGACAGAAGTGCAAAATGCTCATAATTTATCTTAATATTGGCATAGTTGTGTATATTGAAACCATTGAAAGTGTGTGTAACCCCAGAAACTGTAATATCTGTCCTTTCATGTGTGGGACTATTAGTTTCGCCATGCCTATCCATTACCTTCTGTAATTTTCCCAATGCCTCTGTCTGTAACTATCTTTCTGATAACGGTTCCTTCCTTGATGTATGTATGGTTCTCCCTGCTGTATCTGATCTCTCAAAAAATGGGAGTTCTCTTCCTCGTTGATTATAGATTTCATGATGGTTAAATTCATTGTTCTTATTACCCTCAAATTCATGATTGCTTTCATTCTTCTTACCCCAAATGTATACTTTCCCTTGTTTGTAGTGTTCCACATCTCTGTTGATTTTTCTCCATTTACTTTCACTTAAGGTATGTACTAATTGTTCTGCTAAATGAAACTGCTTGTTATACATTCTTTCCCACTCATTAAATAATAAATCAGTAGTAATTTTCATGTTTAAATCTTCAGTTTCCTGTATAAGTCTACTTAACTTCTCATCATTATATTTGATTATTAATCACATAAATTTCATTCCACATTCATCAAACAACTGATTGAATTAATTAATAACTTGATCATTCAAATATAAGCCCATGGGTTGCTTGAAAAATCTTAACCCTTTGGGAACAATTTTCATAGATATGCATTTGTGCAAATAAGCATTTTCTATCTTTAAACTATTGATATTTTTCAATTTTTTCCCCAACAAGAACAACATGTCCTTTAATGTCCCCATTGTCTCATTGGTATAAGGGTTATTGCTGTGCCCCGTGTCTTTGTTGTCCAAATTACAATTCATTTCCATAAAACTATTGAATTTGTTAAAACAATTACCATTGTTGTGTCCAACATTGGTTGAATGTGTTTGTGAATTAATGGTGGGTACAGTACCTTTTTTGACATATTCTTGTTGTCCTGCTACATTTGAATATGTCTTAATGGGAGCGGTCCTCTTAGGCTTGGTGCCCACCTGCTTAGATTCTTCTTCTACTTCGTAAATGGAAAAGTCAAATGTGAAATTGGAGCCGTTGTGATTGCTGCTATATAAGGGTTCCGTGGTGTTAAAATTGTGCTTCATATCAATTGGACAATCCTTGTCCATATTGCCGTGCCCATTAGGGATAGGAAAATTGTCTAATGACGAATCTATACTGTCTTCCGTCATGCGTACTTTCTGTGTAGTCTTAGATGGCTTGTTAATAAAAACCGCCGAACGCTTTTCTTTCTGCATATCAATCACTGAATGCTGCTGATCTTGTGTCTCTATGGCAATCAAACGGCTGGCTGCTACTTTGTCATTCAATTTGACAGTGTTTTCAATGTTTGCATGAGCTCCATAAGTTTGGCCATATCTCCTTTTATCCTCATCATCTCCTCTTTCAGGAACTGAATATCTTTTGTTTGTTCAACTACCGTTTCGGGTGTGTTGTCACTGGTGTTCTCCATGGTCAATAACAACTTAGTAATGATCTCCAAAAAGTAAACTGATAATCAATATTACCATAGAGTTCCAATAAGTGCTCGAACACCCCTGATTTGTATCACCTCCGGTTCCGTTGTGTGGCCAAACAGCTGATAGCGATACAAATCCCTTTCGTTATGCAGTATTTTCACTTATTCCAAAGAATCAGCAACTGTAGTCAATAAGGTGTTTCCCGTTATCTAAGAGTAATTCTCAAGTGCTTGTTACTCCAGAAAAGCTTCCAAGAGTAGGAGTGGATACTCCCAATAGGAGCAGATGGGTTTGGGGGCAAAACTAATCAAACTCAACGTTTTGCAGCTATATGGAGGAAAGCAAACTGAACTTGAAAATATTAGGAATTCATAGCAAATGGTGATTGTGTGCTTTATTGATAAGAAAGGAAAGATGGACAGCACAATGGTGCAGCAGTAGCATTGTCGCCTCACATCAAGAGGTTCTCCGGTTCGATTCTCAGCTGGGGTGCCTTCTGTGCAGTGTCTGAATGGTCCTCCCTGCATTCGTATGGGTTTCTTCCGGGTGTTCCGGTTTCCTCCCACATTACAAAGACATGCATCTGGATTATTTCTCCCCAGGCCTCATATGAAAATTGGCTTTGTTCCAAGTAGGACTTTCCCAGTTAACAAATGTTAAATAAATAAAATAAAAATAAATAAGATTTGCACTTAAAAAAAAAAAAAAAGACTGATTACTTTATCTGGGTCTTATGCATACAGCTATACATAATGTTAAATAGCAAAGGAAAAGGGAGTCCATTTCCAGTTATTATCCAATACCTTATGGATGTATATGTAAGCTCTAGATATGCGACAAAATCTAGAAGAGTTTTCAGTTTTACATGGAAATGTCTACACAAATGTTTTTATGCACTTGGGCTACTAAACTGCATGTTCCCACAGGTTAAACCTAATTGCTGGAGATGCCAAACTCAAGCAGGAGGAAATTGGTAACATATCTTAGTAGACTGTCAAGAGTTACAGGTTTTCAAACGGCAACTTCAGGAGTAGATTGGCAGTATAACAGGGCATTATACAGAGCTTACTTAGGAAATGATGACGCTGAGCTGGGTTAATGGGGCCTACCCCAAAAAAGTAAAGGTACTGCTTACATTATTATTACCAAAAAAATGAGCACCTGGAAATGGAAACACCCAGACCCATCTGCAGAGAAAGTTACATGAGAAATGGAATACATAAAGAAATTAGAAGTATATCAAGTAAGGGGAAAGCCAGGGAAATGTATTACAATAAATCGGTCAAATTAGTGGTGGAGCAGAATGTTTAAAGTTATTTGTATGAGCTCTAAGGATTCTACCTTGTTTATACACAGTTTGTGTTGAATTGTTTAGATTGGTCAGCTAGTCACATACTGTAGTTTGAGATATAGTGGGTAGTGATCCTTAAGAATTCAGATAATCTAGAGTCAGCTATAGTGAGGACGCCCCCCTCCTCAATTGTCTGGTTATCATAAAGTTAAAAGAAATGCAATGTGATATGTCCCATGGGGTTCCTATAATATTGTTAAAGCATGAAATGAGTGACACATAATATTGTACCAAAAAAGCTCGAAGACTTTGGAAACAACGCAACAAAAACATTAAAAAAGAATGCATTTTATTGCAGAGAGCAAGCCCCCACCCCCTGCTAGTTATGTATATCAACTCCAATACTGCGCCAAACTGGGGAAAAGAG
Source organism: Protopterus annectens (assembly GCF_019279795.1). Classification (NCBI taxonomy): domain Eukaryota; kingdom Metazoa; phylum Chordata; order Ceratodontiformes; family Protopteridae; genus Protopterus; species Protopterus annectens. The sequence goes on from NC_056737.1 coordinate 1,041,637,725, forward strand.
CAATTCTGTGATCCCTGCTGTGCCATGATCCAATAAAATAATAGTCCCATACCATTCGATGTTATGCTTCCGCTTTGTTCTTTAAGCTTTTGTGGCTCTATTATGCCAGGCACTCATCTGAGCATTCAGCAATAGATTGGTAATCTGTCCCTTGTGCTGCATCAGTTTTAATGCTGGCTGTTAACTCTAGGGGTAGTGGTGGTGTTTGCTCTCTTATTTTGTTGAGTTCTGGTAAAATTTACTTGTAGAAGAGATTCTCTTCATCTCCCCTGCAAAAGGATCACTGGTCCAAAGGACTAAAGGTCTCTCCTGTAAAATGACATTTGTTTGTGTGTGTTTTAAGAGATATGTAACTTAAATAATGCAGCATGGAAATTAAATAATTTTACTATACCTGATGCAAGATGTTTTTTGTTTAATGCACTGCCATATATTGTAATTTTGTAGACCTTGCTGTCAGAATGCAGTCTGCTGAGTAGAGGCTGTTCTTGACAAACAGTAAAAGCAGTCATAAGCATAGTGCATTAATAATGAAGTACATTAGCAGCTGTACAAAACAGAGGGGCAGTTATCAGAATCCTACCATCTGATTGGCTGTTTGGAATTTCTTCATTGTCCATTGGTGTAAAATGTAAAATTACATACAGGAGGAAGCTCCAAACAACCATATGAATGCAAGATCCCAAGCAAGTTAGGGAGAAATATTTCAGAAAAGAACCCTGTCATAAAACAGTCCCAGCCAGACACCAGCATCATGTCCTATAACATCACTTAGCCAAAAAAAAAAAAATCTGACACACTGGTATTGCAGGAAAAAAAGACAAAAAGTGCATATAGCTGTGAGTGCATTTATGTCAGTGTGTCTGGTGTGCACATGGTCTCTGAAGGTAAGCTGCATATTATAACAAAAATAAGTACATAAACAGCATAATCATAATAGTGCTGAAGTAAATGCCATGTGACGTATTTTACATTTGCTTTGATGGTATCCCCTTTGGGTCAGTTTATCACTGCATTAGTGAAGTACAGTGCGTTAAACACTCCATTGAGATTTATGACTTAAGTAATAACTCCATCCCTTTGTGTAGTAGAATGCAGTTTCCTTCGTGTTTCTGGAAGGCACAGCTTGTGGCATCTCAGTGTAAAGTTGTTTTCAGGATCTGTGAGAGGCCATTTAGTGGGTATGCTAGGATTTACGTTTCCCAGCTGCTTAGGTAGTTCATTATGCCTCATCACATGTATTGGTGGTGTTGAGTTGGTATTGATCATTATTTTGGTGTTGATCTGTTGTGTCTGTCAGGACTAACAAAGGTGGTCATTTTATTCTGTGTAAATAGATGATAGGTAAAAGAAAGCTTTCAAGTTTGTATGGGCTCATTTGAAAGTGTATTTTGTAGATTACCTCTGTACCTTATAGCAGTCAAGGATAAATAAAAGTCACAAACCCATATTCTTGGTTAGGGTTTCACATTCACTTTTATTCTTTACAGAACTTTCTCTTCTTTTTTTTTTTTTCTTTTTTTTTTTTTTGAGACAGACTCCTCCTGTCCTTGTCCCAGTTCCTCTCATTTTGAAGAACATCATTTGGATAGGTGGCTTGGGAACAGATAAAGGTCTTCATTAAGTACCACCAGTAAATGTGATATACCAAGTGTGTGCTATCTGGTGGGCTTAAACTGAAACGATGATGACATTAATAATAAAGGATGAAAACGTTAACACACACTTATCAGAACATTTGATGTGTAAGACGTCCATGTCAGCTGATGGTACAGTGACAAGAGATAGTGCTGCTTACATTATGAACAAACGAGCAGTTGCTAGCTATTGCTAGTGAACAAAAGTGACAGTGCTGCATAAAGTAGTAACAGGTTCTTAAAGTGATTAGGGGGTTACATCAGCAACACTGCCACTTAAGGCTGCTAGAGGTACTCGGGTACATTTTGGAAAGGCAAAACAGTTGCTTTCATATTAATGTTTTCCTGGGTTACAAGCTGTCTGCACCACTGCAATACAAGTTAAGGGCTGTGGCAGACCTGTTTGGACCTGCACGTCCACATTAAGCTGTGGTCACATTCCTGGTAAATGAATTTCTTTGATTTTTCTAGTATTTGTGCAGACTGGTAACTGTCTGCAGTCTAGACCAGTGTTTTGTTATTCACTTTGTCCTAATGCATATGTAAATCATTATGCTTTTCTTTTGCAAGTCAATCCTAAATATTTTATTTTATTTTTATGAGTTGACATCGAATAGTGCTTTGGAAAACTTAGTAGACAGCCTATTACAGTAAAATCAAATTCTGCAGTTCTTGCAAGTGTTTAACTTCTCATCTTATTGTAGCTACCTCCATGTCATCATTTGCATTCACTTCTAGTATTTCTTTACCCCTGAATCTTGGGCAGCAAGTGACTAGCACCTTGTTGTTGATTCATTGGCCATATCTGCACAGTTATCCATGACCTGCTATGTCTGTATGTCCTTTGTAGTTTATTCTGCAACGCTTTGTTTCCAGGCCGAGCTGTTTATTTTTATTCTGTGTGTAAGTAGTTTTACCTGTGTTTACCTTTCTATGTTTCTGCTAGGTTGCAGTTCTTTAGTGGGATCGATTGTTAATATGTTATAAAAATGTCAAGAATGAGTTCTACAGAGAACTACTAGTGAGACTGATTATGAAGATGTTCTGAAAAGGTGATGGAGCGGAGTATATTAATTTATTTGTAGCTCTGCTCTTATTTCATGTCCCCATCACCTTTTCAATAACACATTATTGGCTGCTGTTTCCACTGTTAAGCTTTGACATTGATTGGTGTGGCTGCAGAGAAAGCTAGTGTCTCCCTAAGGTGCCCGGCATGGTAACTCTGAAATCAGCTGTAAAAATATTTGGTAATCTTGACAGCCTCGTTTCATTGCTTGCCTACAGCATTTACTTTTGTGCTGGGGTTCCTCTGGCAACATGGAGAAAATAATGTATTATTTTAGTGCATTATGTAAATGATGCCAGTGGTAAGCAGCTACATAAAATGGTTAAATATTGCAAAATAACTTAACTGATAATTTTGTAAAAGAAGTTAAAATTAGTTTTAAGTTGTTTGCTGGAATGTAAGATTATAGCCCACAGTAGCAGTTACATTATCTAATCACACACACAGGACTGGAAGATGGGCAGAAGAAAATCCTTTATTACGTAATTCACAGTTTCATATGCAAACTGTTGACTTCAGAGCTATAACAGATGGGGAAGAAAAAAATTAGAACTGAGCAATGAGTATTTAGGCTGGGATTAAGGGGATTGTCCAGACAAGAAAGAAAATCCTGAGTCCTATGAGTGCATTAGTGCATCCTGGAGGCTGAAAGTGACTGAAAGGATGGTCTTATTTTTTACTCTTTAAAGGATTTTCTTAGGATTGATGAGAATAATTCTGCAGTGACCCTACTTACTTTACAATCCTTTCATCCCACAGGGTCAAGTGGGCTGGATGCTCAGCTCTGTGTCACACAGTAATAGCAAGGTTTATCTGAAATTGTTGATATAGTGACTGAAATGTATGACCCCTTTTCGGTGTGCCTGTGGTAATGTAAAGTCTGAAGTTATTTTTAGGTATTGAAAATGCTTCTACATTTCACCAAGTACATTATATTAGACATATAATCATGGTAAAACAGCTCAATTTGCCTTCTGCTCTGAATCATAAATCTTTGGCAGAAAAATACTTAGTAATTTGCAAAACAATGAATCAGCCATTTAAGAGCCTTCAAAAATTAAGACATTTCTGCTGTAAAATTGACTGTGTTCTTCACTGTGTATTAATTGTAGTGTATAGTTTAAATTGTGACTTTTAATACAGTCAGAAGGCAGTACTGTGCATTTTTTCTTTTAATTTACATATCCACATCATTCAGATAGATAGTCATTTAGAAATTAAATTGGCATAGTCTTTCTTTCACAATATCGCTTTTGCCTGATACACAGAGATAAAGGTAATTTCTTTATTACAGAAAATCTTGTTTTAGATTCTGTGATTATGATGAGTGTGGAAGAATGGAGAAGTATACAATTTGGGGTACAATAGAGCAAGACTGTGCATGCAGCTATTTTATTCATCTAATATGTCAGTATTCTAGAATCTGAACCAATTGTTAAAAAAAATCTTGTATTCTATTTCTTTTGTTGCTCATTTCCAACTTTGTCAGCTGTCAGAATGGGAAAAAAGAATATCCTTCTATAACCATTGACAGGATAACACAAAAGCTGTCTCCAGGTCGATATTCTGCAGCAATATTTTAACGTTCGAACAGTAGTTTTTATAATTTCACCTTGGTGCTCAACCATTTATTATCGTATCAGAAGCATGTCAGTAATTCCTTTCTAAATGTCTGCTTCTTTTAGAGCTGAGACCCGCATCAAGGGCTTCACACTGAACGATGCTGCCAACAGCCTCCTCATCATAACGCAAGTAAGGCGGGATTATCTGAAAGGTATGTCACACTGCTTGACCTTTACGTCACATTAATGCCTCTGTAGATTTTTCTTGTAACGCCCTTCGAATACTTGGATAAAGGAGTCCATTTAGCAAATTACCTGCTTATCAAGAGCCTTTTGTGGTAGCTGAGAGACATAAATTACTGTACATGCATTTATAATACAGCTTGAATATGAATGTACTTGTCATTTGGCCACTTAGTCCAGTTTCCATTCCATTTAACATGAGACGGGTTTTCTTAAAATGAATCACAGCTCTTCAGACATGCAAAGTATGCTCCAGAAAGAAAGTGCAGGCTTTCAAGTGTGTTAAAATTCATAGCACAAGTCATTCTGCTTTGAAAATTAACATACTTTTGAGCAGTAGGAGAAGAGGTAAAATCGAAAGCAGTTTCTTGCTTGCATTGTATTGTGTATGTGTGTGTGTGGGATATCAGGTGAGTTAAATGGAGTGTTAAATGCTTGTGCACAAAATAATTATAATATTGATTGTTAAAACTTTTAATCTAATATGTTGTAATAACACTGCCACTGTTGACACTGGATACTACACTCAGGTTTTTAGACCTTTAATCTTTTTAATGGGTGAGACTTCAAAACATGAAATTATACTGCCTGAATATGTTTGATAAAGAGGCCTACAAAGTCCTATGACTCTGTTCTTGACCTTTTTCCATGTATGTGGGGCATTACCAATTTTTAATGCTGATGGTGAGATCTCACAGTTTAATCCTTGTTTATCAGAGGAGGCAACCTGAATCACAGTATTTGTTTCTTTTCCTCAGACAGGTGACAGTATTGTCTACAGAGGACTTTCAGGCCTTTGTTGTGACAGGTTGCAGGCAGAGCTTCGGCTTCATGTTGGGTGACACTTGGTCCATCACTTGATGTTGGGAATGGAATTCCCCAGTTGGACACTTACAAGATTTTGAACTGAACGCCTGTATTTCTATAATGTTTTTTGTATGGCTGCTTTTCAGATGCCTAGTAATGGAACATCTCAGCAGCTGACAGGATGTAAACAAAACTAGAACTGTTGGCGTGGAACAAAGATTCCTGCCTACAGAAGTTTTTTGCAGGTACGCAGTAGGGAAGCTCTGCACTTTGGCTTGCTGAATTAAGAGTTGTTTCGATTTGGTGCATACTTCTGGTGTACATTGTTATGATCGTGGTTTCAAATCAGTTTAAGCAGTAATGTTTTTTACTGTGTCATTTTCTAGTCATTTGAATACCGCATTCGTCTTTTGTTTATACTTTTCTGCCAATTTGATCTCAACTCCATTTGCCCTGCCGTATTAACATTTTTTTGGTGCTATCCATTTAGAACATGACTGAAAGCTATCGGCTTTTCCATATATTTTATAGTGTTTTCTTTCCTTCTTTTTATTCTCTGAAGTATGAGCATAGGAGTCATACCTCTTTGACTTTGTGAGGCATCCAGTCTGTGCTATCCATAGATGATCTTGCTGGAGTGCAGCATTGCTTTCATTCTCCAACAAGTCTTTCCAAGAGAAGAATCAGGATGAGCTGAGAAATATCTGGAGTGTCTGGATCCTTCTTAGAGGAGCCAGCTAAGAAAGCTTTCTTTTATTGCTTTGAAAAGGTGAAAATGTAATCGTAGGTGTTCTTTGGAGTTATTTTAGTAATTCACTGTTACAGTATTGGCTCTTGGGATTCTTGCCCGCAGAAGCCTAACAGCTGGTGTGACTTCTAAAGCTCTTTACCCTTTCATGTCCAGGTCTTGCCGACTCCCTCCCACACCAGTGTCAGTGGCATTAAAGGGATGACAGCTAGTCCCATCTTTGTATATTTCTTGCAACAATTTGCATGAGCACCTCATGTCTCCAGTAATCTTGCCAGTTCTTTAGAGTTTTTAAATAAGTTCCCTGTTGGAGGGAAATCCTTATCTTTGCTTACTATTGGTGTAGATACATTACCACTGATCTATGTTGATGTCTGGTGCTAAGGTCGGTAATTGTCTTAATTGAAAGAAGCAGTTACCACACAGAGATTTTGCTGTCTTGTGTCTTTTTGCCTGGCTCAAGTACACAATATGCCCATTTGTGTCCATTGTGTTTTGTGAAATCAAAGGGCCATAAAGCATAGGACAGAATCTTTTCAGGAATGCTTTTAGCCTAGGAAGAAGTACATCCAGTCCCTGTATGTCTTGTGTAACATGCACTTGCTCTTTTTCTTATTTACTGCAAAAAAAGTATTTGGAGAAATACCCAAAGAGAAAAAAATAGAGGAGGCTGATGACACTGCATCAGAATCTGACAACCCCCCCCCAATAGCTCAAAGGCATCATTCTCAGTGAGCCACCTTTCTAGCTCACTAGCCATTATGTGATTCTGTTGAAATCTATGGATCAAACCTTTGGGAGGCCATTATGCTGTTTGCTGCTAGCTTGCCCTCACAAGCTAAAAGTTCTACACCTTTGGTCATTCCTTGAGCTTTTCCACAGACCTCAGGATTTGGCACTCACATAATTATCAAGAGTAGGGCAAGGCAGCATCCCCATTCTGGTTGTACATGAGGAGGTGTATGCTGACTGAATTGATGTCTTAACTGTCTACTTGAGTACTAATGCCTCCAAGGTGGATCTCATTCCCAAGCACAGATCCAAGACCCCAAAACTCCAAAACTCCAAACAGATATTGGTCACCCATCCAGGCTTCCTTACAAGATCATTTCAACTTGGCTCAAGATTTTATAGATTTTCCAAAATCTAGACAGCTAGCCACTGAAAATAGATAGACAGGGGTGCCTTCTGTTGAATGAGAAAAGGGAGCTTTCTCCCTATGGGGACATGGATAAGTCAGACATCAAGGAAGGACATGACTTACATTAACCAATTGTTTCTAGTCTTGTACCTTCAGTCTGTCACTGAAGAAATAATTTTTGCAACCTTTACTACCTAACGTCTCTGTTGGAGATGCCCTTCATGGGATGGAGGAGACCTTCAAATGAGAAGGTAAAGCATTCTTTCAGGCACAATTCAAATAGAAAATTTTTCAGGTCCTTTCATAGCCAAAAACTTCCCACCATTCCTCTAGTTTGGGTAGCTCAGGATGATGCAATTTTACAATGCTTCATTGCAGTCTGATTCCCAGACCCTTCTCCAAGGAAGCCATCCCACTTTTATAGACTGAGTGACTGCCGTAAATCTTTGTGCAAGAACCCAGTTGCTGATCAAACAGTGATATCCATGGATTTCAACAAGGGATCACCTTTGACTACAAATTGTAAATCCCATTCCTAATGGCAAGGAGATTACTGTTTTAGGGGAAAAAGACATTTGATTCAGCCACCCTGGGTATTAGGACCCTGAAGTGTCAGTCTTGCATGTTAAAAATTTCATACATCACTCCTTGGCTAGCTCAGACAGAATAGATGAGGGCCTAAAAAATGAGATGCTTGATTTTATACATCCTCTATGTGCAGGTTGGTAGTCAATCTTTTAAATGTTGATACAGTGCAGTTGATGCATCCTGCAGGCAATATATGTGAAATGTGTGGTTTGGAAATCTGTCTAGCTAAGGACTTGGACCCCCACCAGTGCTATTTCATGTCCCACCCAATACAGAGCTTCTCTTTAGACCCCCAACAGAGATGGTTTTTAAGAAGCTTGGAGGAAATGGGGAAGCTTTGCAGTCTAAGATCTTTTTCATTCTTCATCTCCAAGGAACGTCAGAAATTGCGCAAGTAAAGTCTGCCTCTTCTACTATAAACATGAGAAGACTAAACCACAAAAGAAGGAAGGGCTGTCACAGAAGGAAGTGGCAAGCTGACTAGAGATGGGAAGCCTGGAGGGCCTCAGGACCATTAGAGACAGCAGCTATGACCCCGTAAAGTCTGCCCTTCTCCCCACAGCTGTAACTTCACCACAGTCCATCCTTGTCCATTTCCCATCCTCCACATTCCTACTTCTCTCAAAGCTAGTAGACAAGATGGCCTTCCTAGTGAAGCAGTGGGAGGCCATCACACAAGACAGCTGTGTCCTGATGGTAATAAAGCAGGATTGCAAGTTACATTTCCAGAAAAAAAGATTTCTATGCATTCCTCCTGTTCCTAACACACAGCACCTTATGTCTCTAAAGATGGAAAGCCTGCTATCCCAAGGAGCCATAGAGAATGTTCCAGAAAAAAAGGGGACTGGGTTCCACTCCGTACTGGGGGGATCCATTTGTGACTTCTCCATACTGAGCAAGTACCTTGTAGACCCACCCAAAGTTACAAATGCTGTACTTGCCTCTTGCCTTTGCTTCTGTTGTAGTCTTGCATGTTTACTCTAGATCTAAGGAATGCCTGTCTGTACATGCCCATAGCCAAGATGGAGAGGCAGTTCCTCAGATTTGAAGCAACAAGTACATATTGGCAGTTTACCTCCCTAAGGAGGTTTGCTGCCTAAGGATTTTCACAAAGTACCTGGCTCCAGTAACTGCCTTTTGTAGGAAAAAGGGGTGTTCACATTTATCCGAATGTGATGCCCCTGCACTGGCCTAGTAATCAAGGAGCCTCAGTCCACATCACTAGCACCAGTGAGGGACGTGCACATTGGGAGGATGACATGTACACACACAGTAAAGTACAATTTCCCTTAAGAGGACACAGAGATCACAGTCAGTCTTTGGCTGGTTTCTCCCTCTCTCTCCAGATCCCCAGTAAGACTACCCACTGGTACAGCTGTAGGGTTCAGATTTCAGCTGAGTCGTCAAGCCAAAACCTCCAGCACCCTCTCTGTCCAACCAGTGCTTCGTGTCCCTGCCCAAGTAGCTGAAACACACACACACACACACACACACACACACACACACACACACACACACACACACACACACACACACACACACACACACACACACACACACACACAAACACACACACATGCACTTTTATATACAAACACACAGACACTCCAGGAGAAGGCTGGCACAAGTTTACTAGCTATGCCCTCTTCTACCCAGAGTATAAGGTAGTTATCACTGCCACCAACCACTACTTATCAGCTACTATAAAGGCCCTTACCAAACCACTCTTACTGTGTGTAATGTTACTGTTCTCCAAATGGTAAGTGTGTCCAAGACTAAGGCTGTTTAGGAGTGGGGCCTATACAGTGTCACCAAATACATATGAAGTACTCTTAAGAGTTTATATATCTCTACACAAACCAGCCACAATTAAAAGATTTAAATATATTTAATAATAAATAATAACAGAACAAGACAATACTCAGTAAACCAATACAGTGATGACAGAGTTCAGAATCACAGGAAATACTTTAAAACAACATTGCAGGACAGTCTCACATAAATACAGAAAAAATCTAGACTGATCTTACTATATTCCTGTCTATCTGTAAGAGAAATACTATGATCTAAGTTTTACTTACAGCGCAAGGTAAATACAAGTGCTGGTGACAGGATGTTTCTAGATCTAAGACGAGATGCAAAATGCACTGACTTTCTCTCTGAGATGGGTCCTAAATTAGTATCAAACATTTCTGCTGGGTCATCTCAGATTACATCATTCTTGTCACCTCTGCCCTTAATTCCTAGGCTAACAGGAACCAACATAATTTAACATATCTCTGTCAAAAAGACTTGTGACTTGTCTCTCAAATGTACAGCTGCTAGGAAGTCACAGAACAATACAAAAACACTTTACATTGGAAACCAAGTAATTATCTCTGTTTTAAGACAATAGAAAGAAACTCTAGCTGTAGACATTGTATTCTAGCTGTGGTGAACACAATCATAAAACTCTTTACTTATTTTCTCAGAGTTTGCAAGTTTTATTTATTTATTTTATTTTATTTTACATTTGTTAACCGGGCTAGTCTAACTGGATATATTTCCATTTTCAGTAGAGGCCCGGGGAGAAAAGCTCCACATAGAGATAAACACAGTTACATAATATACAAAAAATGAGCGTGGTAAAAAGGAGAAGGAGGTGGGAATATGCAAATATACAGGAAGACATCACAGGATTTAATATTAACATAACATAATAGGATTCATCATTCTCACACAAAAAATAAAAATTAAACTTATTTCACATTATTTTATAGGAAGGATATATAAGGAGAGTATGAGAGAAAGAGAAATATACAGAGTAAAAAGAGAGAGTAGATCAGTAAAAAATATACTTTCAGTAAAGAAATGCACCTAAAGGAGAAGAAGGAATATTAGAGAGCTAGCACTTATAAAGTGATGAATAGTAAAGCTAGTAGAAGAAAAGAAGGAAGAAGGAGAGGGAGGAGTAGAGGGGATTATAGGGAGATCTAGTCGGGGTTACAACAGGGACATAACCATTGATTTTTAAGGTGAGTTCTGAGTTTTTGTTTGAACAGAATAGGAGTTGGAGTAGAAGTAAGTTCAGTAGGAAGTTGATTCCAGTGTTTACCAAGGGCGTTAGAGAAAAGGGAGTCACCATCAAGGTTGTTGGATTTAGTTAAAGTTACTAGTAGTTTACTGGAGGAACGAAGTGAGTTCAGGTTAGAGTAGGGGGTCAGAAGTTTGGAAAGTGCAGGAGTGTTATTAGGTTGATAGAGAGCTCTTTGGACAAAGGAAAGTTGGGAAAGAAGCAACATATTTTCTAATTCTAGCCAGTGAAGTTGCTGAAGGTTCAGGCAGTGGTGAGTTCTAAATTGATTGCCAGTTACAAATCTAGCAATACTATTGTATGTGTTAGCCAATTTTGAGAGATTGTTTTTCTTCAGATTAGTGTAAATTGGTGAGGCATAGAGAAGAGTTGAAATAAGGTGAGAGTGGGCAAGAGTAGCTTTAGCTGCCGGGGTTAAGAATGTTCTAATTCTGTAGAGGGAGCCCAGTTTTCTGTTTACAGTTTTAATGGTATTATTGATGTGACAATCATAGGTAAGGTTGTTGTCAATCATGACTCCTAGCAGTTTGGTAGTGGAGTCAGCTGATATGAGGGTGCCATCAATAGATGAGATGGAGAAATCTAAAGTGGGGGACCTAGTAGTAGGTTTAAAGAGGAGGAGTTTTGTTTTTTTAGCATTTAAGAGTAGGCAGCGTTTTAAGAACCATGCTTCTACTGTGTGGAATACATTTTGAGTAATAGTTTGTAGCTCTGGAATGTTTTTAGCTGAGCAAATAAGAGTGGAGTCATCAGCATATTGTATGCATGTAGCTTATGGAATAGCTGCTGAAAAGTTAACTCTGTATGTCTCAATTTCTGCTATGAAAACATACATTTGTGCTCTTTTCCAGCAGGGTACATTGTGGTTACATTTTTGAAGCGCATCACATAACATATAGGTTACTTACATTTGTAGACAATCCTATGGGTCATATTAACATTTACAATGACATAGAATTATTTACAAAATTCTAGCTAGCTGGGCTGGCAGCCTTCACACCGTATGTGAATGATTGTCTCATTCAGGCTCTGCAGACTACATGACTGTTTTCATTTTCATTTTCAGTGGTTATCTCAAAACCTTCCAAAACCTTATATCTCTTCAACAAGATGAGTTTTGTTTCTGTGGGCACTGCTAGATAGAAAGTACTCCTCCCAAAGAGCAAATTACGTTTTTTTTTTTTTTGGTGTTTTAGAAAAATGCCAACTTGAATCGCATCCTGACAGAGTTTCTTACAGTCCTGAAATACATGACGTGTTTTATATTGATGATCATCTTTGCAGGACTTCGCTTGCGGAAATTGCAGTTGTACTTGAGAAATAAATGGTGCCAGCACTTAGTCATTGTAGTTCCCCATTCCTCTGTCACCCTGCATCAAGAATTGTTTGTTATAATAGATATAGCAGGTTTCTCTAAACCTGGGAGTGCACTTTGGACTGAACACAGGTTCTCAGACCTGACTAGTGATGGCCATGTGGGGGATCTGTGAGTTCAGGAGACTTGGGGACAGACGTTTATGAAAAGAAGTAATGGCATTATACTAGCCATTGTTATGGTACAAAATAACTTGAGACAGCACAGTTCAGTGGAGAATAGTATCGTTTATTGCAGAAAACTCATACATGTGGGAGACAAAGCAATCGAGGTCTTATCTCCCAGAACACAAGAAACTTCCTTCTTTTAAACTATTGTTAACTCTTAAAATATAATAAAGTGCATCTCTTAAACTATAGCAACTGATGAAATAAAATTGAACACCTTTGCATTATTTTTGCTAGCTAAGAATCTGCTGACCTTTTGTCTGTGCGTTTCTCTGTTAGGCACAGGTTCTGTTCCACATTAGAACTTTCTAAGCTGGCACTATCCATGTTGGGAGAAAATAGATAATCAAAAACAGATGAAAACTACCAGGAATTTGTCTTGAAATAAAATGAATTCCAAAATGCAATATTCAATAAACATTTTCTCTTCTTTTATACTTCTTCCTTTGCACCATCAAAGCCTTCAAGTATGTCTGGCAGTAGGGAATGTTGTAAATCCAAACAGACAATACTACAGTGATTTAGTATATTAACAAGCAAATGAGGACATGGTCTTATCTACTTTGCAGACTCCACTGGAGGAATGGTATTTACCCTTGGAGCCAGGTCTCTCCCGCTATGTACTGTACATTCCATACCAGGAACTGCATTGACAGACTTTCTAAGCAGCACATAAGAGGATCCCAATGAATGGATGTTAAAGATGTGTTCTTGGAAATAGTCACAGGTGGAGTGTGCCAGAAGTAGGCTTTCTTGCTTCACCAGAAATCAGACTGGTAAATGTTTTACCAGGATACCAACCCAAGAGGTCTATGCAGCAGATGCATTCTACATCATATGGGCATATCTGTATTTATCTACTTTCCCTGTTGTACTCTTGATCCCCTAGTATTACAGAAGACAAAGAAGGAAGTGCCAAAAATGGTATGAGTAATGCTATTTTGTCCCAGGCAGCATTGGTTCTCTCTCCCTTACTGAGTCTGAAATGAGGAGAACCAGTTCTATAGCCGCAGCGTGTTGGCCTCTTGACCTGAAACAAGTGGTCTGTGGTTCTTTCCAATTTATAGACAAATTCTGACAGTGTGGAAGATCTAGCACTTATCAATTCTAGGCACATGTTTTCTGAGTCCATGTGGGAGTTTTTGAAGGAGGCCAAGGGAAGCAACAGAAGGAAATCTTGCATAGCAATGTGGAAAAGATTCTTCCATTGGTGACATAGCAAAGGACATGGCCCAAACTTAGGATAGTTATTGCCTATCTGCCAGACTTATACAAAACAAACCTTTCTTATACTTATCTAAAGATGCAATCTTCAGCCATTTCTGCACATTTGCCAGTGGACCCCCTTCTTTTCTCCCAGTTGCCAGTGAAACAGTTCCATAAAGGGCTGTTACGTTTGAAACCACCAATTAAAGAAGCTTTCTGCAGTGTGGGACCTCAATTTTGAGGTAGAAAAACGAACACTTCCTTCATTTGAACCAGCTATTTCCAACCTGATAAACTTTGTATCTAGCTGCCTTACTGGTAACCTTGGCTTATAGCTAGGCATATCTCAGACTTTTTCATCTCTCATGTGCAGAAATTCCTTTGTTGTATTCCTTAAGGACAGAGTTGTACTCAGAACTATCTTTTCTGCTTAAGGTGGTTACAGAGCTGTACTTGAACCAGGCTGTTCAGCTCTGTGTTCTTTTTCTTTTCAGAATATAGGGAAATGATTTTGCATTTCGTAGATGGTCAAATAAAACTGAGATTGTACTCGGAAAGAACAAAGTACCACAGGATATCTGACCTGCTTTTTATTGCTTTAGTCAATTACTGGGCAGAAAGACTAGTCAGCAAGAAAACTATTTTGAAATGGATATCTCATTGCATTACTTTCTACTATATTCTTATTGCAAACCTGTCCCAAGTATAGTGAGAGCTCATTTTACCAAGGCCATACCTACTTCCACAGCCTTCCTAAGAAGAGTTGATGCTCAGGCCATTTTTGAAGCAACTACCTGGTCCTCAGTACATACTTTTGCCAAGCACTGCAATTTAACTAGCGTTTTGTGGATCAGAGCAGGTTTTGCCATAACAATACTGCTAGTTTGTGTAAGCTTTGAAAGTCATCATAAGTGAATTACAAAGAACCTAGTACATTTTTTTTTTTTTTTTTTTTTTTTTTAAGTATTGTAGGTGTTCAAGTATATTCACTCTTACAGTATCAGTACCTCCCTCCTCTATCATTTGGATACCTGTGAGTTAGGGTGGGTGCCTAGTGTAGCCCTTTTGCACCTTCCCAGTCTACCACCTGACTAGGTATCCTCCTACTCTGGGGTTTAGCAGTAGCCTGGAAAAGCAGTTTTTGGTGGTGGTGTTGGGAATTTTCCACGTCGAATGCGTCATCCCTGGGTTGGTCATGTGACTCCAGGATGTAAATCTGCACCTGACACAGCAAGAAAAATCCAAAGATGGAGCTGGCTTATGTTCCTGTGTGCTACTAGCATCCTGATTTCTTTGCAAAAGGGAGTTTGCAAGTTCTTGCAGGAAAGGATGAAGAAGTTTGAAAATTGAGCCTGCTGTTGAGCTTCTGCAAGCAAGAGTCCCAAGAGTCAGTACTGAAACAGTGAATAATTTTGAACATCTATAGTCTTGGTAAGTTCCTTGCACAACTCTGCTACAAGACTAACCTACAGATGTCTAGCAGCTATTTCGTTTTCTTCTGAAACTGGTAAAATAGTGATGTTCTTCGTGTTTCACTGTTGCAGTCATTGCATTTGGGTAATCTGCTGGCAGGTTGCCCTTAGTTGGCCTGAATAACAAAGTCTTGGGTCCTGCATCAGTTGCTGTCTCCTCTTCCATAATGGCAGGTCATCAGGGGTATAAAACATGCAGCCAATGACATTTTAATCAGTCTTTCTTGCCGCACGGTGCCCGAAGCAGAAGCAGTTCGCAAGTGCCGGTCGGCCGACTCCTGAAATTTTCATTTTTGAGTTTCAGAACCAAAGTCTTCAAACTAAAGCTAAGTACCCTGTTGGGGAAACTTTTTCTTGCACCTTACCGATGTCAGTAAAAGTTAATAATTGTATTACTTGTGGGAAGCAAATACCTCATAAGGATTTTCATTTGTACTGTATTCCTTGCCTAGGCCCTGACCACAACGTGCCTTGCTGTCGGGTTTGTGCTAAATTTAACCAACGCACTATTAAGTGTCTGTACATTTTGGCTTCTAAATACTTTGGTTCAAGATTTAACTATCCTGAAATGTTGTTGGTTAGCAATCCGAATATCAGAATTCACAAAAAATGCAAAGAAAAAGACAGACAGACCGTCGAGGTCCAAAACCGACGACAAAGCTTCTCCTAAGCCAGTTGCCAGTTCACCGGTACTCAGTGAGGTCCTTTCGCAGCCCCTGATGCCCGCTACTTTTGAGTCGCAGGCCTCTACCGAGACCCATTCGGAGTCCGGTATGCCGCAAGATTTTTCAAGTATTGAACCCATGGATGTCTCTCCCTTGGATGGGTCCAGAGCCGCTGAGCAGGCACCAGCTTCTGAGGGTGTTTTCAGGCCTAAAGATTTGTATATTAAACCAACACCATCATCAAAAACAAAGCCAAAACCAACTACTATGTCTAAAAAAACCAACGCATGAGCCACATGCTCAGGCCCCTATGCCTGAAAAACAAATTATCAAAATGGCTGAGGATTTAATTACCTTGATCAGGGGTTCCCAACCCCCTCCTGCTAAGAGGCCTAGGCAAGGCACTGATTATGAATCTTCAGATTAGGTTTCCATTTCTTCTGATCAGGAATGTTCTATCTCCCCCCCCCCCCCCCCTTATGAGGACACTGATGCAGAAGAATCCATCACTTCTGCTTCTCCTCCTGAGGATATTTCTTTTGGAGAGACTTTGCATACCTTAAGGGAACATTTTCATTTGGAGAGTCAGGACTTTTCAGAATCCAAAAAGAGGCTTAGGGATTTTCTTCTTCTTCCGCAGCATATGCCTTTGGCTATACCTCCTGTTTTAGACATTGTTGATGTTTTCTCAGAATCCAGCATGGCTCCTGATTCCCTGCATCCGGCTCCTAGTAAGCCAGACAGATGTTACAGGGTTCCTGACTCCCACAAATTTCTTTTCAAAAATCCTACTGCTGACCCTGAAAATATTTCTCAGGGTCCCAAGGGTGTCAAGGCTTCTACAGCTAAAAATCCTACCCCTTCTGATAGAGACTCCATGGCGCTGGATAGATGGGGTAAGAAGGTTTGTATGTCTGCAACCCTGGCAGTCAGGGCTTTAAATTGTCAATTTCATATGCTTAAATATCAGCAGCATGTCATGGGCTTACTGAAACAGAAAATTATGTTGATTTCTGATTGTGTGGAAAGTAGAGTTACGGGATTTATTGCATTCAGCTGAACAAGTTGGAAAGCGCAATGTGGTTTTGATTCCTTGGAGGCCTCTTGCAGGGCCGCCGTAACTGGTTCTGTGATAAGAAGGCATGCTTGGCTCAAGGAGCAAAATCTGCTTGATGATGTTAAAGCTAAATTGTTGGATGCTCCTTTACAGCAGGACAGTCTGTTTGGTAATAAGGCAGAAGAAGTTTTAAAAAAGATGGAAGACAAAGCTAAATCTATGCAAACTGTAAAAGATTTCTTGCAAGTGCAGCCACCCAGGTTCAGTAGGCACTGGCCTACTAAGAATTGGTCCTTTCCAATACCCAACAGAGCTGCTCAGGGCAAACCCAGACACTCCAAAGGCTCCAGGTTTCAGTCACAAGGATCTTACAGGACAAAACGATGGGGTGCCTCCACCTCCGAATCAGGAAGTAGTAAAGCACCACCCTACAGTAAACAGTCTCAATGACTTTCCTCTGCCATTTTCAAGCACTTCCCTTTTGGCAGCCCCTTTGGGGGGAAAACTAGCACTTCATGTTCAAAATTGGCATCTATTTACCCAGGACAAGTGGGTCTTAAATATAGTATCCCAGGGGTACATATTTCATTTCCACATGTTGCCAATTCCAAACGGATGGCCAGACTTGCCCCCAAATCAGTGGGCAGAGGCCCAGAAACAAGTCATGTCTCTCATGGATATGGGGGCTATTCAGCCAGTAACAGAAAAGGAAAAAGGACAAGGTTTTTATTCAAGACATTTCCTGGTACCCAGAAAAGACAAATCATGGCGTCCAATTCTGGACTTATCCATTCTAAATACTTTCCTGGACATTCCAAAATTCAAGATGCTGACTCCACAACAGCTACTGCCTATGCTAGGCAAGAATGCCTGGTTGGTAACTCTAGATTTAAGAGAGGCTTACCTGCATATCCCAATCAGGGAATCTTGCAGAAGATACCTCTGCTTCAAAGCAGGCTATTTGCATTACCAGTTCTCTGCACTGTCCTTTGGCTTATCTACTGCACCCAGGGTCTTCACAAAGTGCCTGGTACCAGTAATTGCATTTTGCAGACAAGGAAACATTCAAATTTATCCTTATCTGGACGATTGTCTAATTCAGGCAGAGGATGAGGACACTCTTCTACAGCATCTGGCATTTGTAAAAAGGCTTCTAACATGCCTAGGGTACACCATAAACAAAAAGAAATCACAACTGGTACCATCTCAAATAATTACATTCCTGGGTGCAAGCTTGAATACAACTTCCCAGATGGCTTACCTCACGTCAGACAAACAAATTCAATTGATCACATACTTCAAACAAGTGGAAACAAAAACCCAGCTATCTGCAAGACAACTTCTGCAGGCTTTGGAGTTCATGGCACCCTGCATTCTACTAATTCATATGCAAGACTGCATATGAGGAAACTTCAATGGTACCTAAAAAGCTTATGGAGTCAACATTGTCACAGCCTGGAAACAATGATTCCTCTCATTCCTTGCCTGCAACAGGAGTTCCTTTGGTGTGCAGAGGCCTGTCACCAAAATAAGGGACTGTCATTCATTCTACCCCCTGCCACCCAAACCCTGACTACAGATGCATCAGACTGCTTGGGAGGCCCATCTGGCAGGGAGATGCATTCAGGGCGAATGGAGCCCAAATCAAATGCACCTATATATCAACCAGAAAGAAATGCTAGCTGTACAGAATGCTCTGACAACCTTCAAAGGACTTCCTTCATTGAGGACAACTACTGATAAAGACAGACAACACCACAGTTATGTGGTACATAAACAAGCAGGGGGATACCCACTCCTACCCCCTTTGCAGACTAGCCATGGCCTTGTGGAACACAGCCTTGACTTACCAAACACATCTACAAGCTCAATTCCTGCCAAGAAAGCAAAACACTGGCAGACAACCTAAGCAGAAATCTTATGGACCCACACGAATGGAAACTGGATCCACAAATCTTCAGCATGCTGATACGAAAATGGGGGAGCCCAGACCTAGATCTATTTGCCTGTCCACAAAACTACCAGTTGGACAAATTCTGCACAATAACTAGTCACAAAAAAGCTTGGAAAGTGGATGCTCTATCCTTCAGCTGGAAAAACCTATCAGTCTATGCCTTTCCCCCTCTGCCTCTGCTCTCCTAGGTTTTACTAAAAGTCAGACAGGAAAAAACAAAAATGATTCTGATTGCTCCGGACTGGCCTCGCCAACACTGGTACCCGCTTCTAAGGAACATGTCGCACCTTCCTTCGTGGTACTTGCATCAGACACCTCATTTATTGTCTCAGCAGAACTATCAAATTCTGCACACTCATCTCCAAACTCTGAATCTTGCAGCATGGCTAATCAACTAATTTCACCAATCACTTCTGTCAGCAAACCTGTGATGGATGTCATTTTGGAGGCTATAAGGCCTAGTACTAGAAAATATTATGCTGATAAATGGAAGAGAATCTGTGCCTGGAAACAAGCACAGGGAATAAATACAGCAATGCTCAATATTCCTCAGATTTTGCAGTATTTAACTGTGATGCTTCACAAGGGCCTATCTTTTTCTTCTATAAAATTCCATGCCTCTGCATCTCGGCTCATTACAACACGGAGCCTCCTCTGTTTTCTCATCCCCTACTAAAGCAGTACCTCAGAGGGGCCAAAAATTTGAGACCTCCCAGAAGAACACCGACTCCTGCATGTGACCTCAATTTTCTGCTGGAAAAACTCACCCTACCTCCTCTTGAACCAGCAGCTACTGCAGACATAAAATTTCTTTTTTGGAAGACAGCCTTTTTTTTAGCAGTCACTTCAGCTAGAAGGATTTCGGAACTGCAGGCTCTCATGACAGTGGAGCCTTTTATTAAATTTTATCCGGACAGGGTGGCCCTCAAGACCAATCCCTCTTTTATGCCTAAGGTGGTATCCAGTGTGGCTCTTAACCAGACCATTCATCTGCCAACTTTTTTCCCAAATCCGCAGAACAAGGGGGAGCAGATTCTGCATTCATTGGATGTACACAGACAACTAAGATTCTACCTAAACAGGATAAAATCTCTAAGAAAGTCTGAGCAACTACTGGTGGCACTTGCTGCAGCAACAGAGGGGAAGGCTATATCAAAGCAGACTATTTCAAAATGGATAAGCCATTGTATTCATTTCTGCTACATGCACCGTGGTAAACCTGTCACCAAGGAGATCAGATCCCATTCCACCAGGGCTGCATCTACTTCTGCAGCCTTTCGCAGAGGGGTTCCTACCAGAGACATTCTAGAAGCTGCTACTTAGAGCTCAGTTCATACATTCACAAAGCATTACCATTTACCTCTCTTTTCTAAATCCAGGGCAGGCTTTGCCACTGCTGTCCTGCAGGGCCTTATAGCTGCTCTTAATGATATAGAATTCCATCCTCCCATCCATAGCTTTGGGATTCTACCAAAGTGTAATGACTGCAACAGTGAAACACGAAGAACATAGTACAGCTGTGTACTCTTACCATAAATGTAGATATTCAAGTATATTCACTGTTGCAGTCCAGGTTACCCACCCGCCTGCCCCCTTTCTTCTCTATTATTGTACCTCTTATTTCCTTCACTATGCTCAAAATCCTTTGTGGTGTATTTGCTTTTAGTTGGAGGGAAATTTTTTGTGTTCTAAAATACATACATATATATATATATATATATATATATATATATATATATATATATATATATAAATTCAGACTTCTTTTAGGTGTAGTAATTAATACTGAGCTAGTGGAAAGGAAATAAAAACTCAGACGCTGAATAGATGATTAAACTTTCGCTCTTATTCAGGTGGAAGAGCTTCATCAGAATAACCTATAATCAACAATACTTACATAATATGTAACTAGAGTCACATGTAAACAAACAACCAATGAACTACTTATAACTTATTAGTACAGTAACCAATAGTACAACCAGACAATATTTAAACTGTGCCAATCATGTAAACACAATAACCATGACCATACATATGAATGACAGGGGCATGAATATTAAATAAACACTCCCTTGTGTTAGCTTGTGTTAGCTAATCATTGAACAAATGTACAGTGTGCACAGTAAATATGCATCAGGAGACATGAATAATCATATAACTGTACAAATGGTGACTATATATATATATATATATATATATATATATATATTTGCTCCCCATTTGGGGGGCACCTGACATTTATGAATAATCATATAACTGTACAAATGGTGACTATATATATATATATATATATAATATATATATATTTGCTCTCCATTTGGGGGGCACCTGACATCTGGGGCAAGAAAAACTGATTAAAATGGCGTTGGTTGAATGTTTTATACCCCTGACTGCCTGATGTCATAGAAGAGGAGACAGCAACCGACGCAGGACCCAAGACTTTGTTATTCAGGCCGACTGAGGGCAACTTGCCAGCAGATTACCCAAATGTAATGACTGCAACAGTGAATACACTCTAACATCGACATTTATGGTAAGTGTACACAACTGTACTTTTTCTACCTGGTATACTCACAACCCATGGTTACTTTCTACCTGGTATACTCACAACCCATGGTTACCCTCTTTGGAGAAGTTGTAGCATTCTTTGCTCAGCTGTACTTCCATACCCTTTATTAATGCACAGCTGTCCCTAGCAAGTGTTTGTGACATCTGGGAACCTGTCTGCTGCTTTAACTAACTTTGTATTTAGTTGCCTTGATGCGAGATTATTATTTAATGTCTTTCTTTCTGGTTACTAGACTAATTGGTTCATTAAAGCACTGATTGCTGTTGTCCTGATTCCTAACCTCACCTGTGGCATCTACATCTTCTAAAAATCCTGTTAAGGTCAGCAAAATCCCGTTGCTGTTTTTAATTCCCCCTGTAGGGATCATGAGCCATAGACTGACTCCATGTTTGGATTGCTGTTTTTCTCAACCCTGAAAACTGGCTGCACTTCAAATGTCTCCCTGAAGAAACACTCAAGACTCCAGTTTCTTTACTGTGTTTGAGTGGCACACAGCTTTTCTTAGTGTTTCTGCAAAACTTGGACTGCTTTTGTACACAGTCATACTACATACACACTGCTGGATTCAAATACCTGTTGAGTTTTGTAAGTTTGTTCTTAATTGCTGTGTTCTGTAACTTTGCTTTGGACTAACAAACTAGTTGTTTCAAAACTCTGTTCAGGTGTGTGTGTGAAAGAGAGAGAGCATGCACACTACAGTGGGGATGATCCCCCTTTCAGGCTGAGTTTCTATGATTTGTCCCCACTACTTGCAGAATAAACTCTGGGTCCCCTGCAGTCTTGCAATGCATTAAGCTGGTAATCAGGGAATAAATGAAGCATTTAATAATGGGTCTTTGAATTCTGGCATCCATGTGTTACTGCTTGCTGTAGTCCCAATCCACAGTCACACATGAAGCGTCCTGATTTACAGGAAAACACTACTGTTTCAGTAAGCGAAACCTTGGTTCCAGTTTTAAAAGGCACTTGGGCTGCATATTCCAGTGGATGAAATTTCCTTTAAAGGATGTTCAGGTGCAGTCAGCCTAATGTGACGGAGGCATTCTCTAAACAAAGGAGAACATAAATTGTCACTTGATTATTTCCACTATGGGCAGATTGTTACAGAAGAACATAATAACAGTCAAAATGTACTTCGAATTTACCCCGGGGATCACTGCAGTGGCTCTGCTGGACAGTGGCACAGGGAACTAATGGCTCTGCTGGACAGAGGCACAGGGAAACTAATCTAAGGGAGTGGTGGAAGCCAACACATTCTGGCTAGGCTTATAAATGCCCTTGGGCAGATAGCCTAGTACTTACCTATGAACCTATGAATGTTGTGCACCTCTGTACTTCTGAGCCGCACACTTCTAGGCAGTACTCTGAGAAAGTTTTCTGATAGTATTAAGTCTTTTTTGTTATCTACTAACATTAGAAGTGTAACACCATGTATGTTCCAGACAAAAAAGTATAGGAGTCTATAGTGCGAATACATTTAAGAAGTATACCTATGAACAGCTAACCCATGGCTGTGACTGGTGTGCTGTGCTCCTGTCATTTGATGACTGCCTCTGTCTGTAACACCTTATTGGGTATAGTCAGTACACCAGTGGCTCTTAGAAGATGTTCATCGTGTTTCACTGTTGAAGTCATTACTCTTGGGTTATCCTGCTGGCCGGCTACCCGCAGTCGGCCAGAATTCCAAAGTCTTGGCCCGGCATCAGTTGCTGTCGCCTCTTCCCTGATGTCAATGCGCCAGGGGTATAAAAGATGCAGCCAATGCCATTTTCTTCAGTCTTTCTTGCCGCGCGGTGCCTGAAGCAAGAGCAGTTCGCAAGTGCCGGTCGGCCGACTCCTGAGATTTTCAAATACGAATTTCAGAACTGAAGTCTTCATTAAAGCTATGTACCCCGTTAGGGAAACTTTTTTCTTGCTCCAGACCGATGTCAGAAAAAGTTAACGATTGTATTTCTTGTGGGAAGCAAATACCTCATAAGGATTTTCACTCTTACTGTATTCCTTGCCTAGGCCCTGATCACAACGTTGCTAGCTGTTGGTTTTGTTCTAGATTTAACCAACGCACTATCAAGCGTCGGTTCGATTTTGCATTTCATTACTTTAGCCCAAGATTTAATTATGTAATGCCGTCGGACCAGCCGACAACTGCAGTTTACAAAAAACGCAAGGACAAGGAAAAGGATAGGCATCCGAGGTCCAAAACTGACGACGAAGCCTCTGCTAGGCCAGTCGCCGGTTCTCAGTGAGTCGCATTCGCAGTCCCTGGCGCCCTCTACCTCAGAGCCACAGGCTGCTTCCGACTCCCACGTAGAGCCGACTGGGCCTCTGGATACTCAAGATATTGGACACTCGGAAATCATTCCCTCAGATGGGTCCGGAGCCGCTGAGCAGGCATCGGCTTCTGAGGGTGTTTTCAGACTTACACAATTATATATTAAGCCATCTGCAGCTTCAAAGACAAAGACTGAAGCAGCTATAAAGACAAAGAAATAAGTATAACATTCTCCTACTCAGACTTCCATGCCTAAAAAACAGATGCTCAAAATGGCCGAAGACCTAATTACTCTGATCAGGGGCTCCCATCCCCCTCCTGATAAGAGGCCTAGGCAAGAGAACAGAGTATGATTCTTCTGATCAGGTTTCTATTTCCTCTGATTCCTCCTCTGAACAGGATTACTCCATGCCTCCCTATGAGGATTCTGATGCTGAAGAATCCATTCCTTCAACCTCTCCTCCTGAGGATTACTCTTTTGGGGAAACCCTGCATACCATGAGGGAGCATTTCCACTGGGAGAGCCAAGATTATTCTGAATCTAAGAAAAGGCTCAGAGACTTTCTGCTACTTCCTCAGCACAGACCCCTTGCTGTTCCACCTGTTCTAGACACTGTAGATGATGTATTTTCAGAGTCAGGGCTGTCCCCTGACTCTTTACCTCCTGCACCTGCTAAGAGAGACTGATACTACAGGGTCCCGGATTCTCATAAATTCCTGTATAAAAACCCCACTGCTGACCCAGAAACTATATCTCAGGGTCCCAAGGGGGTTAAAGCTTCCACTGCAAAAAACCTTGTCCCTTCTGATAGGGATTCTAGGGCTCTAGACAGATGGGGGAAAAAAGTCTACACTTCTGCTACCCTGGCTGTAAGGGCTTTAAATTGTCAGTTTCATATGCTTAAATATCAGCAATATTTAATGTCACTGCTTAAACAAAAAATGTTGACACACACTGAATGTTCAGAGAACAAGGAATTGCAGGATTTATTGCATGCAGCTGAACAAGTGGGAAAGCATACTTTGCAATGTGGTTATGATTCACTGGAGGCCTCTTGCAGGGCCGCAGTTACATGTTCTGTTATTAGAAGGCATGCTTGGTTAATGGAACAGAATCTGCCTCATCATGTTAAAGCAAAATTATTAGATGCACCATTACAGCATGATACTTTGTTTGGTACTAAAGCAGAAGAGGTGTTGAAAAAAATGGAGGATAAAGCAAAATCCATGCAGACAGTCAAGGATTTCTTACAGGTACAGCCACCCAGGTTTAGCAGAAACTGGCCTTCTAAACATTGGTCCTTTCCAGTGTCAGACAGACCACAAAGAGGCAGATACAGGCATCCTAGAGGCAGATCTCTGCCCCAAGGCACATACAGGCCTAAACAATGGGGTGCTCCTACTTCCAAAGGCGGAGAAGACAAATCACAACCTTACAGGAAACAGTCCCAATGACTTTCCTCTACCAGATCCAAGTACTTACCTTTTGACTGCCCCCTTAGGGGGGAAAACTAGCACTTTTTTCATCAAATTGGCAAATGGTTACCAAGACAAATGGGTCCTGAACATAGTGTCCCAAGGCTACAGGTTCCATTTTCACACCCTACCAAGGTCAAAAGGTATGCCAGACCTGCCACACAATCAATAGGCAGAGGCACAAAAACAAATTACAGCCCTCATGGATATGAGGGCCATTCAGCAAGTACCACTACAAGAGCAGGGGCAAGGATTTTACTCCAGACTTTTTCTAGTACCCAAAAAGGACAAAACCTGGAGACCAATACTGGACCTGTCAATTTTAAAAACGTATCTGGAAGTTCTAAAATTCAAAATGTTGACTCTGCAGCAGCTACTGTCCATGCTGGGCAAGAAAGTTTGGCTCGTAACTTTGGACCTAAAAGAGGCATACCTGCATGTCCCACTCAGACAATCTTGCAGAAGATACCTCCGATTCATAGCTGGCTCAATGCATTACCAATTCTGTGCACTGCCCTTTGGCTTATCTACTGCGCTCAGGGTCTTCACAAAATGCCTGGCACCAGTAATTGCGTTTTGCAGACAAAAAGGAATTCAAATATATCCCTGCTTGGACGGCTCCCTAATTCAAGCAGAGAACAAAGACATTCTTCTGAAGCATCTGGCATTTGTAAAAAGATTACTAATTGGCCTAGGTACATAGTAAACGAAAAGAAATCAAAACTAGTGCCCTCTCAAGAGACAATATTCCTGGGTGCAAGCTTAAATACAACTGCCTAGATGGCTTATCTCACGCCAGACAAACAAAAGCATCTGACTACTTACTTCAAGGAATTGGCAACAAAACCCCACTTATCTGCAAGGAAAATCCTGCAGGCCTTGGGTTTCATGGCGTCTTGCATTCTACTAATTGCATATGCTAGATGGCATATGAGGAAACTACAATGGTACCTAAAAAATGTTTGGACTCAGCATTGCCACAGCCTGGAGACAGTAATTGCACTCATTCCCTGCCTGCAACAGGAGTTTTGATGGTGGGCAGAAGCCTGTCATCACAACAAGGGTCTGCCATTCAGTTTACCCACAGCCAGACAGACACTGACAACGGATGCATTAGATTATGCCTGGGGAGCCCATATGGCAGGCAAATGTATTCAGGGCACATGGCTTGCAAACCAGATGCATCTTCACATCAATCAAAAAGAGATTTATTTATTTATTTATTTATTTCAGTTTGATTACCAGGGAAGTCCACTGGGCCAGTGGTGTGCCCATTTTCAGTGGAGGCCCGGGGAGAAAAGCTCCAATAAGCAATATGGTTACAAAGGTTACATAATGCAATGGAAATACATACATATATGGTTACGAAAGTTACATAAAGTGTTAGTAAATACATATATAAGGTCATGCAGTCAGGTACAGGTGGATAGTATGACATTGAAATGCAATTTTGACATAGGTAAAACAGTTAGTAGGTATTTACATTCAGAACAGTAAGTTTAGCCTCACTGGGCAATAAGCATCAGTGAATTACTTGATATTTACAATATATACAATACTTGGAGTTGAGAGAGAGAGATTGTTTAGTCTGAGAACGTTAGCTAGATTAGTTAGGAGAATAGAAAAGAGGTAATAGTGTAGAGAAAAGCAGGAGTATGGAAAGCTCAAAGGGTAAAACTGTGAGATTTTAAGTAGGGTGAAAGCAGAAATATTTACGTTTAGTGGCTAGGTAAGAGAAAAGTAGGGTTTTGAAGGTTTCAGGGTTAGGTGTGGCCCTGAGTAAAGGAGGGAGAGAGTTCCATTTTTTGCCTATAGTGAAGAAGAGAAGGAGTTGGCCTGCAGGGTGTTTGGGTTTGTGGACAGAGATTAAATATTGGTGTTCATATCTCAGAGATCTGG
This sequence comes from Protopterus annectens, assembly GCF_019279795.1. Lineage (NCBI taxonomy): Eukaryota > Metazoa > Chordata > Ceratodontiformes > Protopteridae > Protopterus > Protopterus annectens. The sequence goes on from NC_056737.1 coordinate 1,041,664,702, forward strand.
TTGGGATGTATGGGGGAAGGATGTTTGTTGAGGCTGGGCATTTATCTGGAAAGAATATTAGTTTGTGTGCGGTGGTTAGTTGGAGATAGTCAAGGAGGTTTGAGAGTTCAAGCCAGTTCAGAGATTGTAGGGTTAGGCAGTGGTGAGTGGAGGTTTTGGATTTAGTTGCGAATTTGGAGATTTTATTATAGCAAGTTTCGAGTTTAGAGGTGTTGGTAGAAGAAAGGTTAGTTAGTAGAGGGGCTCCATATAGTAGAGAGGGTAGGAGGTAGGTATTAGCGATAGTTTGTCTTGCGGAGTTGGAGAGAAAGTGGATGTCCTTCAAGGATGCATCTGCAGTCCTTACAAATGGGTTGTCCTGTCGTCAGGCAGCCCTTCGGTCGGCCGGATTCCAAAGTCTGGGTCTGGCTTCGGCTGGTGTCGCACTTCACCCGACGTCATAGCTGCAGTTCTTCGGGTATAAAGGCATCAGCCGACGCCATTTTCCTCAGTCTTTCTTGCCGCGTGGCGCCCGAAGCAGAAGCTGTTCGCAAGTGCCGGTCGGTCAGATCCAGAGATTACTACTACCGAATACTACTTCGAAGACTTCTAAAAAGCTAAGTACCCCGTTGGGGACTCTTTCTTGCCTCAGCCGATGTCAGAAAAAGTGAGTAACTGTTTAACTTGTGGGAAGCAAATACCTCATAAAGATTTCCACTCTTACTGCTTACCTTGTTTAGGCCCAGACCACGACGTAGCAGCTTGTCTAGCCTGTGCTTCTCTTAACCGACGGACGCTTAGACGTCGGTCGGAGTTTGCTGAGCAGTTTTTCGGCTCTGATTTTGCCTATATTATGCCGTCGGATCCTCCGACTACACAAATTACCAAAAAACGCAAAGAAAGGACCGACATCGCGGTCCGCGGTTTCACGAAACCGGTTAAGCAAACATGAGTGTCTCGGTTTCGCCGAAACCGAGCAAGCGGTTCTTTCTTCAGCCGAAACCATGCCTTCTACCGAGGCCTCTTCTAACCTGGTAGAATCGGCTTCTGAAATCCAACCTGCTGTTGTGGTTTCTCAGGAATTATCGGACACTATTCCCTTGGATATATCTACCCCTGCACGTGGAGCTGCTAGGCCTCCTGCAGCCATGTCCATTAAGGCTTTTGCCAGGGCTAAAGCAGCTAAAGCTACTAAGACTGTGCCTGTTAAGCCCCCCTCTCACAGGCCCAGCTCCAGTACCCAAATGCTTTCTCTGGCAGAGGATCTCATTTCTTTAATAAGGGGATCCCAGCCAGGGCTTCTCATCCACCTCCAGAGAAGAGACCTAGAGCAGAGCCCCCTGAGACAGTATCCACGGATGATTCCTCTGATGATTCAGACAATACAGACCCTCCAGAGGCTCCTTATTCTCCTTACGAAGACTCTGATGCTGAAGAGTCGATTCCTTCTGCCTCTCCACCTGAGGAATTTTCCTTTGGGGAAACCTTACATGCCATGAGGGAACAATTTTAGTGGCAGGGCCAAGATTTCTCAGACTCCAGGAAAAGGCTTAGGACCTTTTTGCATTTACCACAACATAGGCCTTTAGCTATACCTCCAGTTCTTTCTGTTGTAAATGATGCATTTAATGATGCTTGTACTGCTCCTGATTCTTTACCTCCAGCCCCTGCTAAGCCCGATAGGTTCTACAGGGTCCCGGACACACATCACCATTTATACAAGGCTCCGTTTGCAGATCCCGAGACTATCTCCCAGGGGCCTAAGGCAGTAGCATCTACCTCTGCTAAAATCCCTCCCTCTGAAAGGGAATCCAGGTCCTTAGAGATGGGGTAAAAAAGTATACACCTCTGCTACTCTGTCAGCTAGGGCCTTGAACTGTCAATTTCATATGATCCAATATCAGGAGTTTATGCTTGATCAGTTAACTAAGAAACTGTCCTCTGATGAATCTTTAGATAAGAAATATGTTCTGGAAATGGTGCATAACATTCAGCAAGTTAGTAACCATTCTTTAAAATGCGGCTATGATGCACTGGAGGCTTCCTTTAGATCAGCCATGACTGGCACAGTTATCAGAAGGCATGCATGGTTGAAAGAACAGGCCTTGCCGGACCATGTCAAATCAAAACTATTAGATGCTCCCATGGACAAGGTCAATTTATTTGGTTCTCCTTCACAGCAGGTACTGAAGAAAATGGAAGAGAAGGCAAAATCTGTACAAACAGTGAAAGACTTCTTACAGGTCCAACCTCCAAGGTTTAGCAGGAACTGGCCCTCCAAAAATTGGTCCTTTCCAGACTCCTCTAAAGCACAGAGAGGCAGGAATAGGCGTTCAAGAGGCAGAAATCAATCCAGGGGTGCCTACAGGGGACGCCAGTGGCAGGGCAACAACCAGCGAGGCACAGACACAGCCACTACCACTGCAACAGGACAATCACAGTGACTTGGCTCTGGCACCGCCTACCAGGGAACAGCTAGCAGCACCCTTAGGCGGAAAGCTAGCCTTATTTTCAAAGAACTGGCATTACATCACAAGGGACAAGTGGATTTTGCAAACTATAGACCAAGGTTACAGGTTTCATTTCCATACTCTACCAGGAAAAAGGGGAATGCCAAACCTACCACCAACTCAACATATAGAAGCTCTAAAACAAATAGCTCAATTAGTAAGAATGAGAGCTGTGGAAAAGGTACCATCTATGGAACAAGGAAAGGGATTTTACTCCAGACTCTTCCTGGTACCCAGAAAAGAGAAAAAATGGAGGCCTATTCTCGACCTGTCCGCTTTAAACATATTCCTCATTGTTCCAAAATTCAAAATGCTGACTCTACAGCAGCTTCTTCCCATGCTGGGCAAGGAGTCTTGGCTGGTAACTCTAGATCTCAAGGAGGCATACCTGCACGTCCCCATACGACCAAATTGCAGAAGATACCTCAGATTTCTTGCAGGATCAGAGCATTATCAATTCTCAGCATTGCCCTTTGGCTTATCTACTGCGCCCAGAGTGTTCACGAAATGCCTGGCATCAGTAATCGCTCATTGCAGACTTCAAGGAATCCAAATTTATCCCTACCTGGACGACTGCCTGATACAAGCGGACAACAAAAACAAGCTAACAGAAGACTTACAAAGAGTCATTTACTTGCTGCAAGCCCTGGGATATACAGTCAATATAAAAAAGTCAAGGCTGATACCATCCCAAAGAATAACCTTTTTAGGTGCAGAGCTGGACACATCAAAGCAGATGGCATTCCTAACTGTAGAAAACAAGAACAACTTCCTCTCTACTTCTTGGCATTAACAAAGCAGAACCATCTAACAGCAAGAAAAGTACTGCAAGCCCTGGGCTTCATGGCATCCTGCATAATTCTGGTCCCTCATGCCAGACTGCATATGAGAAAGCTACAGTGGTACCTGAAGAATTTATGGTCTCAACACAAACACAGCCTAGAAGCCAAAATTCCACTAATACCATGCCTGAAGCAAGAGTTCCTATGGTGGGCTCAGGCCTGTCAATCGAACACAGGTTTGCCCTTCTACAGCATTCAACCAAGCCAAACCATCACAACGGACGCCTCAGACCTCGGTTGGGGGGCCCACATGCTGGACAAGTGCATACAAGGCTTATGGACTCCAGATCAGCTGCACCTGCACATAAATCTAAAGGAAATGCTGGCAGTAAAATTGGCAATCCAGACATTCAGACCATTCCTCCAAGAAGGACAGTTGATGATAAGTACAGACAACACCACAGTTATGTGGTACATCAACAAACAGGGAGGCACACATTCATACCCTCTATGCCGGATGGCACTGGACCTATGGAATGTGGCTCTGAGCTACGACATTCAGTTGCAAGCAATTTTTGTACCGGGAAAAGAAAACATTCTAGCAGACATATTAAGCAGAACTACCACGGATGCCCACGAATGGATGCTGCACCCGGACATCTTCAAAGCCATCACAAGAAAATGGGGACTACCACAAATAGACTTATTTGCATCCCCACTCAATCACCAGCTAAAGAAATTCTGCACAAGGATGTACCACCCACTTGCTTGGAAGGTGAACTCCCTATCTTTCAGTTGGAAAAACCTGACAGCATATGCATTCCCACCACTTCCTTTGATGCACAAGGTGCTTTTGAAGATCAAAGAGGAACATCCAAGGATCATTCTAATAGCTCCAGACTGGCCAAGACAACATTGGTACCCATTACTGAGGAGCATGTCCCGGGAACAAATGTGGACACTACCCCTGATCCCATTGCTGTTAACACAGAACAACTACAACATCCTGCATCCAAACCTGAAAACTCTGCAGCTGACTGCCTGGAACATTACATAAGAGCAACTAACCCAAATTTATCCCAAAGGGTTAAAGACATTATCCTTGAGGCTCGCAGACCTGCAACAAGAAAGAATTATGCAGCAAAATGGAAAAGATATCTCATTTGGAGTACTGCAAAGGGAAAAGATGTGTCACTGGTAAACATAGCCAACATCCTGGAGTACTTGGCAGAGCTCTTCCATACAGGCCTGTCCTATTCCTCCATCAAGATACACGCATCAGCTATTTCGGCAGAGTACAGCTTGGATCCCCCTGTCTTCTCACATCCTCTGCTCAGGCAGTTTCTGAGAGGAATTAAAAATGTAAAACCTCCTAGGAAACCACCATTGCCAGCATGGGACTTGAACTTTGTGCTAGAAAAATTGACACTTCCTCCTTTCGAACCAGCAGCAACAGCAGAATTACAATACTTATCCTGGAAGACTGCTTTCCTGCTGGCAATCACCTCAGCAAGAAGGGTTTCTGAACTACAGGCATTAATGGCAGTACAACCCTTCCTGATCTTCCATCAAGACAGAGTGTCCATGAGAACAAATCCTACATTTATGCCTAAGGTGGTATCCAGAGTGTCTTTAAAGCAGGCTATCCACCTACCTACATTCTTCCCCAACCCACAGAACAGGGGAGAAAGACTGTTGCATACCTTGGATGTGCATAGACAATTACGCTACTACCTGGACAGGACCAAGTCCAATAGAAAAACTGACCAGCTTCTGGTAGCATATGCAACAGGAAGGGAAGGAAAAGCAATTTCAAAACAGACAATCTCCAAGTGGATAGGAAATTGCATTAGATTTTGTTACTCCTTCCACGGAAAGAAAACTCCAGAGAACATCAGGCCTCACTCCACAAGGGCTACAGCCACTACTACAGCTTTCTTACGAGGGGTGGCTACCAAGGACATTATAGAGGCTGCTACTTGGACCTCCGTGCATACATTTGCCAAGCATTATAATTCACCTTTATACTCTAGATCCCGAGCAGGTTTTGCCACTGCTGTTTTGCAAGGGATCCTAGCTACACCATAATCTCTCTTTTTTCCTCCTCCCCTAGTTTGGCTATGGTATTCTACCCATTTGTAAGGACTGCAGATGCATCCTTGAAGGACATAGTACAGTTTTGTACCTACCATAAATGTAGATGTCCGATAGGAATGCATCTGCAGTCAGGATTACCCACCCGCCTTCCCCTCTGTGGTACTCCTAGGGTACTTGCCATCTTTCAGCTAGCTTGGGGGGGATCTATTATGGTGTATTTGTTTGTATATATGTACATACATGCTTATTTTATGTGTTTGCTCTCTGCTATTTGTAAACATTGGCATTTATCCAAATTTAGCCATCCAAGAGGGCACCTGGCATCTGGGGCAAGAAACACTGAGGAAAATGGCGTCGGCTGATGCCTTTATACCCGAAGAACTGCAGCTATGACGTCGGGTGAAGTGCGACACCAGCCGAAGCCAGACCCAGACTTTGGAATCCGGCCGACCGAAGGGCTGCCTGACGACAGGACAACCCATTTGTAAGGACTGCAGATGCATTCCTATCGGACATGTACATTTATGGTAGGTACAAAACTGTACTTTATTTCTATACAGCATGCCTAGTTTTTGATGGGTTTTCTTTGTTTTGTTGGATGTGGATATCAAATTTAAGGTGTTCATCTATGGTAATGCTGCGGGGTTTTGCAGAAGGAACCACTTCTATGGCAGAGTTGTTTTGGCTAAGGACTGTGAAAGCATTCTTGTCAAGGGAGAAATATCTAGCGGGAGGAAAGAGAAGTATTTTGGATTTATTGGAGATGAGAGAGAGATGGTTGTGGTGCATCCAGTTTTCGGTAGTGGAAAAAGCTGTTTGAGTTTTAGTCAGGAGTTCAGGTAGGTTGGAGGCGGTACAGACTAAGGTAGAGTCATCTGCATATTGGTTAACTGTTGTATCAGGGATGACTGAGTGAAGGTTGTTAATGAAAATGTTGAAAAGCATGGGTCCAAGGATGGACCCCTGGGGAACACCGGTGGGTGTTGGCAAGAAGGAAGGAAGTAGAGTTCTTCCATCTGACAGCTTGAGATCTGTCAGATAGGTAGCTGGAGAACCAGGAAAGGGTGTCAGGGGAGAGATGAAGGTTGGAGAGATGAAAGAGAAGATGCTTATGGGAAATGGTATCAAAGCCTTTGGAAAGGTCTAGCAGTATTGTGGATACAAGTAATCCAGAGTCACGTGCTCGATTTACTGTGTCTAAGAAGGATAGTAAGGCAGTAGTGGTGCTGTGGCCAGGGCGGAAGCCATGCTGGGTAGGAGTTATGAGGTGATTCTGAGTTAAAAAAGGCATGAGTTGGTGATGGACACATTTTTCAAGTATTTTTGAAAGTGGTGAGAGAAGGGCAATTGGGCGGAAATTGGAGGTATTGTAGTTTTTGCCTCCTTTGTGGAGAGGTAGAATGAAGGTAGATCACCAGAGTCTGGGTACATAAGATTCTTATAAAGATCTGTTAATTAGGATGCTGATAGGGAGAGCAATACCATCAGCAGCAGATTTGAGGAAGGAGGAGGGTAAGTTGTTAGGGGCATTTGAGCACTGCTTTAGTTTTGATAGGAGTCTTTTTATGAAAGTAGTTGGTACAGGTTTGAGTTTGAAATTAAGCATACTGTTATTAGAGGAGATGTGAGTAGAGGAGAGAGATGGATGGATTGTTGTTGGGAAAAGATTTGGTTAGAGTAGCTATGGATTCTGTAAAAAATGTGTTGAAGTGAGAGCTTAGTTCTGAGTCAGTTAAGCTAGGGTCAGGGCAGGGATTATTCCTAGATCCTGGGTGGAGTAAGGAATTTATACC